>NC_073403.1:5180610-5210610 GCF_028641065.1 Leucoraja erinaceus
GTGTGTGTGTGTGTGTGTGTGTGTGTGTTGTGTGTGTGTGTGCGTGTGTGTTTATATATACATGTGTGTGTGTGTGTGCGCGTGTGTGTGTGTGTGTGGATGTGCGTGAGTGTGTCCGTGTGTGTGTGTGTGTGTACGTGTGTGTGTGTGTTTGTGTGTGTGCGTGTGTGTTTGTCTATGTGTATGTGCGCGCGTGTGTGTGTCTGCATGTGGGTTTATATGTGTGTGTTTGTGTGTGCGTGTGTCTGTCTGTCTGCCTGTCTGTCTGTCTGTCTGTCTGTCTGTCTGTCTGTCTGTCTGTCTGTCTGTCTGTCTGTCTGTCTGTCTGTGTATACGGGGCTATCGGAGGGCTGGACACAAAAGAGGGAGGAATGAACACAGAGAAAGTGATCAAGAGTGCACATTTCAAACTCTTTATGATACAAGAAAACTTTCCTCATGTTAAACGATTTATCTCACTGCATTGCATTTTGGTCCATAAAAAAAAAATCCCAGGCATCAAATAAAGTTTACAGATGGATGTTAGCAAAACTTTTCTATTGTCTACAACTTCACGTATATTGCTCCAAACCGTCGGTGGGAAATGATAATTATCGCCGGGCTATCGTTCCTTATTTCGAAATTAAAAGAACACCTAACATGTCAAAGGCATTTAGACAGGCAAGTGGATTTGCGGCGAAGAAATCAGTAGGAACCACACGTAGGTAGAGAAGATTAGTTTAACTGAGCATTCGTGTACTTGCACAAATGTAATGGGCCTGCGGAACTTTCCCTGTACCGTTCTCTGTTCTATGCTCTAAGTTCTATTTTATATGTTAACATGTTTAACAATCTTTCACATTTTAATTTCACAAAAACCCTGAAGATTTTTCACCTGGGGATTCTCAGGATTTTTATATTGATAATTATCATGTTTCTTCCCCGCTCTACTAAATAATTTTTAGACTTGGGTATTATAAGGCCCTCCATTCTAAGGATTTTTTTTGGGGAAAAAAAGTACTTACTTGAGTTTGTGTTTAGTCTATTATCACGTGTACCGAGGTACTGGATACTGTCTCCGTGTGTCTAATACCTATCTAAATGGCTATGTCTAGTGGCACTTGTATAGAAAAATGAATTTCACTGCACCTTGGCACATCTGACAAATAAAGTATCGTACATACAGTGAAGGCGTTTGGTGCATGGTAACTAGTCAGCGGATTATATGATTACAATCGAGACATTTACAGTGTACAACTTACTTCGGATTGACGACTGCATGCATTCATTTACTCAACTCGCTGGTTATACTTTTTTTCTTCATTGACTAACCAGGGTCTGGGCTAGACCAGCGTTTATTGTCCTTCCCTGATTGTCCTTGAGAAGGTGCTGGCGAGCTGCCTTCTGGAAATAGAATGCCTCAACAGGGGAAGAGGCTCCAGCATTCGGACACAGCGCCGACAATGGACTTGTGACACATTTTCAAC
Organism: Leucoraja erinaceus; assembly: GCF_028641065.1. NCBI lineage: Eukaryota > Metazoa > Chordata > Chondrichthyes > Rajiformes > Rajidae > Leucoraja > Leucoraja erinaceus. The sequence goes on from NC_073403.1 coordinate 5,182,077, forward strand.
CAGGCCAGCTTGCGGTATAGCAACACCGCTTGGAGATTAGAGGCTCCTGTTCCCCAGACATTCAAATTTGTCTCTGAATTTTATTCTGTTCAGGTTAGAGCAGGGGGGTTCCCAACCTTTTTCGTCCCGTTTACCCCAGGCAACTTTAATAGCACGAAACAATGTTATTTCATTTACTTATGAACAACTAATGATGAACAGATACCGGTGTACCAGAACCAAATACAATCAGTCAATGAGAAAAAATGTGTACACATCCAGAATTAACATATGTACCCCAGATTGGAAACCCTTGGATTCGAACATAGGGCGACAGGAGATATTGCCTACGTTTAGCACATGGGGGAAAGGATGAAAATATTTGGGGCTCTTTTCTTGAGATTGAGCGGACTTGATCCATCTTTAATGTTACAGAAATATTTGACAGGTTGAAGGCAGGGACACGGGGAGGCCAGGTCTAAAGCAGAGCACACGCTTGTGCTTGTTGTTAATAAATTTAAAAAAAAAAGAGCATTGTGGAAGAATGTACTGGCCTGGACAATGATACGAAAGCGAAACTTACTACCACGGGAAGGGGTTGAGGCAAATAACACGTTGGTCTGTGAAGAGGTTTAATAAACACATCAGGGCGAAAAGCAAGGAAGAGTGGTGTGAAATTAAGAGAAATGAGACGAAGCTGATCAATATGGATTTTTGGTAGAATTACCTACATTTGTATTGTGCATGGATACCATGCTTTTGTTTGTAGCCTAAAGTGGCTAAATATTCTTAATATACAAAACTGAGTGCATCTTGATTTAAGAGTCATCTTATGTTTTACATAAATATCATATAAGTATACTATTATAATTTATTAATTGAATGTTAATATATTCTGCATACATTACATATTCTGTATAATATTCTAATATATTTCACAGGTCACCATTTTCATTTTCACCCTATATTAAATTGAAATACCATTGATAGATTTAATACAAAGATCAAAAGACATTAAGATGTTTAGAGTGGTTCGCTGCGACTTACATTTGAACAGCAACAAATTAGAAGCGGTCAGGTGCAACTGAAATTTTATATTTGATTACAAAAACTCAGAAATATTGACCACGACCAAATTTTCACTCAAGATCAGGAACCCGAATCTTGGGACATATTTCCAGGACTTGAATTGTACCGTACCCTTAATTTTGGTTGTAACTCACGCCGGCATGATTCAGCAGTGGGCCCTTTTTGTAATGGGAATACAATATGCTAAAGACACTGAGCAGGTCGTGGCATCAATGGAGTGGGAAGCAGAATTATTCTCAGAACGAAGCCGCTCTTCACAATTTTTAGGGGGAAAAAAAAATAATAATATGTTGCGAATTTTCTATGTACTTTTAAACTACGGCTATCTATTGCTGGGATCGGAAGCAATAATGTTAATTGGCCTTATTAAGGTCTTCCAATGAGATGATTGACACAGAATGCTGGAGTTACTCAGCGGGACCGGCAGCATCTCTGGAGAGAAGGAATGGGTGACGTTTCGGGTCGAGACCCTTCTCCAGACATGTACACCAGTTAGTTTAGTTTACTGTCACGTGTACTGAGCTACAGTGAAAGGCTTTGGTTGCGTGGTAACCCGACAGCAGAAAGTCAACACATGATTACAATCGAGCCATTCTCAGTGTAAGGATACATTATGAAGGAAATAACGTGAATAGCGTTAGAGTTGTATAGGATAGTGCAAGACACAACCATTAAAGTCCGATCAAAGATAGTCCGCAGTTACTTGTCAGGCAGTGACAATTATTGGCCAGTGTTGACACTGCTTCAGAGATGAAATGTCAGCCAATAACAGGTTTATTCCAGGAGACTTTCCCAAATGTTTGTATTCTAAGTTTTTAAAAACAGAACGCGTTTAAGAAGGAACTGCAGATGCTGGAAAATCGAAGGCAGACAAAAGCGCTGGAGAAACTCAGCGGGTGAGGCAGCGGTCTGAGGAAGGGTTTCGGCCCGAAACGTTACCTATTTCCTTCGCTCCGTAGATGCTGCCACACCCCGTTTCTCCAGCACCTTTTGTCTACCTTTTAAAACAGAACGTTGTAATATAATGTATATATTTTTTAATAAAACTTTATTTCATCTAGCAATCTCTTCCAATTGTGACAATCTTAGAACCGAGTAAAGAAAGAATTATGTCACGAAGTTAAGATCAGGAAATGTACTAAATTGGGAAACCTTTCCGAGATTGTCCGGTATATTGTAATCCCGGTTTAATTTATGGTCTGAAACAATTACACATGTAGCAGTCCGTGAGGTGAATAATGCACCGGGGATTCATTACCAAGACTTAACTTATTTTATTTCCATTTAAAATTGAAATGATCCATTCTCTCGAATACTATTGGCAATCACATGCCCAACTACAAGTCCTTCGACATCGCCGAGAAGCAGCTCAAAGAATGCACTGACGAGGCGGGTGGATAGTCTGAACTTGAATACATGTAATATCTATGGAAGCGCATCCCGTCATCCGAAGCGTTCAAACCCCTGGTTAGCGATCTCCATCAAAGAGAGTTTCAATAAATTGGGAACCACTTGAATTGCGTCTTCTATCATGGGGCCGACACAAAAAGCTGGAGTAACTCAGCGGGACGGGCAGCATCTCTGGAGAGAAGGTACGGGTGACCAAACCAAAATTTTAAACCAAAATTAAATTAACAATCAGTGAAATAGCAACTAAAGCAAAATTGATTCTATTCTCTCCTCCTGCCGAATTGCTTGAGGTTTTCCAAAATGGCCACTTTTCCTTTGACATTTCTACAATGTGCGTTTGTCTGACAGTGGGTGCTGTTGCTCCAGTCGGGTAGTTTGCACAGCGATTTCTGGACGCCACACAAATAGCCGCACAGTTCGGAACAACCCTGAAGGGAAGGAGAGACATGAAACGGTGGAGTGACTCAGCGCGACGGGCAGTATCTCTGGAGAGAAGGAATGGGTAGCGTTCCGGGTGGAGACCCACGTCACCCATTCCTTCTGTCCGGAGATGCTGTCTCTCTCGTTGAGTTACTCCTGTGTTTTATGTCTACCTTTCATAGAAACATAGAAACATAGAAAATAGGTGTAGGAGTAGGCCATTCGGCCCTTCTAACCTGCACCGCCATTCAATATGATCATGGCTGATCATCCAACTCGGTATCCTGTACCTGCCTTCTCTCCATACCCCCTGATCCCTTTAGCCACAAGGGCCACATCTAACTCCCTCTTAAATATAGCCAATGAACTGTGGCCTCAACTACCTTCTGTGGCAGAGAATTCCAGCGATTCACCACTCTCTGTGTGAAAAATGTTTTTCTCATCTCGGTCCTAAAAGATTTCCCCCTTATCCTTAAACTACGACCCCTTGTTCTGGACTTCCCCAATATCGGGAACAATCTTCCTGCATCTAGCCTGTCCAACCCCTTAAGAATGTTGTAAGTTTCTATAAGATCCCCCCTCAATCTTCTAAATTGTAGCGAGTACAAGCCGAGCCTATCCAGTCTTTCTTCATATGAAAGAACATTCCCCATTCAGATGTTACTGGTGTCGTTCGCTCCATCTAACCGTTTGATTTTGGTCCATGTGTCCACTTCTATCCTGCTAGATCACTTAGTTGTCTGAACCATAATATATATTTCCCTTGACTATACCACACAGCAGCAATTGACATTCCATATTGGGAAAATCTTTATATTTTTGAATGATAGGTAAATGTCCCTAGTCTAATCAGCATGACTGCATTCCCTCTCTATCCATCCATTCCCCACCCAAGTCTCACCAGATTCTCGTCCTCACCGACCGGTCTGTTTTCTTTATCGTCGTAACTTTTTTTTTTGGCACGTCTTTCATTTATCTGTTCTATATCTCTTTACTTCACCCCTCTATAGCTCTCGTTTCCCCTTTCCCCGACTCCAGTCTGAAGAAGGGTCTCGACCCGAAACGCCACCCATTCCTTCTCGCCAGAGATGCTGCCTGTCCCGCCGAGTTATTCCAGCTTTTTGTCTCTAGCAACGAGTTGTGCCTCAGTAACCAAGAATACATCCCCCCACCCATCTTTTATCTATTTATTTATCTATTTATTTATCTATTTATTTATTTATTTATTTATTTGTTTATCTATTTATTCATCTATTTATTTATCTATTCATCTAATTTATCGATCTATTTATTTATTTATTTATTTATCTGTCTATTCATTTATTTATTTATTTATTTATTTATCCATTTATTTATTTACCCATTCATCTATTTATCTATTTATTTATCTATCTATCTATCTATCTATCTATCTATATATCTATCTATCTATCTATCTATCTATCTATCTATCTATCTATCTATCTATCTATCTATCTATCTATCTATTTATCTATCTATCTATTTATTTATCTATCTATTTATTTATTTATTTATCTATTTATTTATGTATTTATTTATTTATTTATTTATTAGAAGTACAACAAGTTACAGAATTACACACCACATATATCTTATTACATTTGTTTTACCCCTTCATTTTTTGAGCTTTAAGAAAGATAGAAATAAAGGAAGTAAGGAAAGTGAGAAAGAGTCGTGATATTGAGAGAGGGTGTTGGGAAAAAAAAGCCCATTAGAAAGACAGTTAGAGAAGAAAGTTAAGAAATAGACCGTAGAAAAAAGAGAAAGAAAGAGAAATAATCGCTCTATTATAAAAAAAAACACGCAAAAAACAGCCATATTTTTCATCCCCCGTTACCAGATCCTAGCACCATTTATTTTTGTAATTACTGTTGCACCTTATACTTGTAGTAAGTCCATAAATTCAGACCACGTCTTTTGGAAGTGGTCTGCTTTGCCTGCGAGGAGGAGTCTCATATCTTCCAGGTGTAATGTTTCGAACATACAAGAATAAATTAAGTATTGATTTAAGTTGGGACTGAACTGTTGGCGAGGATGCGAATGCTGTTTAGGACTGACCGCCAATGTTGTATTTGACAAGACTGGGGACAAAGTAGATCCTCTCGATAGTCGCCATTGATTAAAGACCCTTATTGCTTTCGGTGACATTCGGGTTTACATCAGGTAAACTTTAATAAATGCAAAATAAAACGACGGCTACACATTTAGTACGTAATTGACTTCTCCTCTGCGCCCACGGATCATCGAATCCTTGGCCCGAAACGTCACCCATTCCTTCTCTCCAGAGATCCTGCCTGCCCCACTGAGTTACTCCAGCATTTTGTGTCAATCTGCGGATTAAACCAGCATCCGCAGTTCCTTGCTACAACTGAACGAGTAATTTAAATTGTGCTCCAGGAAATATTCTTCCCCTATAACGGCGAAGAGAAACGAAAGCTAAGACACAGTGACTAAGTGAAAACCTCTGCAATAAAAAAACGAAAGTTAGAAGCAGAGAATACAATTCTGAAACGTTATTAAACAGTTATTTATATATATATATATTAGTCTATGGGACAAATACATCCAATCGGAGATGGGGGGGGGGGGCGAAATTAACGAAGATGTTCTTAATTTTTGCTATTCTTTTACCATTGGAATTTAAGTTTGTGGACAACAAATCCATGGACATTCCTTGTGCCATCGTCAACCTTATCAAGCATTTTCGTTTCATTTATACCGCAATTGCCTGCAATGTAGGTTTTACCGAGTCAAGATTCAATGGTCCAGAATGTTTATGTCATATGTCCCGAAACGGATGAATGACATTCTTACTTGTAGCAGCACAACAGTACTTTGTAAAACCCATAACAAGCACCAACAAGTTCAGTATGCATATACATATACAAACAGACAAATACATAGATAATAACAGCGCAAAAACAATGCTCCCGAGTCTATGTCGTCCGGAGCCTATTTGTATGTGTGTAAATAAAGATGTGTTTAAGAAGGAACTGCAGATGCTGGAAAATCGAAGGTAGACAAACATGCTGGAGAAACTCAGCGGGTGCAGCAGCATCTATGGTGCGAAGGAAGAAGGGGTTCGGCCCGAAATGTTGCCTATTCCCTTCGCTCCATAGATGCTGCTGCACCCGCTGAGTTTCTCCAGCACTTTTGTCTACCTTAGGTGACATTACTGGTCGGTGACCTTCTTCAGAAATGATGCCTAGATTGAGAGATCAGAATCATATGGGAGTTAATCATGTCAGAAGCTGCAAACATCAAAGCTAAATGGTTTCCAAGCAGTGATTTTTGTTTCTTCACGATAGTTTCTCCAGCATTTTTGTCTACCTTTTGTAGTGTTTAATAGCCCGATGATTGTAGGGAAGAAGCTGTTTCTGAAACTGGGCATTTTAATTTTTGAGGCTCCTGTTCCTTCCTTCCCGATGGCAGGAGTGAAATGAGAGAGTGGCCAGGGTGGCGGGGGTCTATGGTGGTACTGGTTGCCTTTCTGAGGCAGCGACACTTGTAGATCCCTGTGATGGTGGGGAGGTGAGTACCCGTGATGTGCTGCGCAGTGTTCACCCCCCTATTTGCAATCTTCTTTGTTCCTGGGCGTTCGAGTTGGCGAATCAGGCCGAGATGCAACCAGTCAAGATGCTCTCTACTGTACACCTGTAGAGGTTTAAGATTCATTAATATACTGAATCTCCTTCATCTTCTGAGGAAGGAGAGGCGTTGATGGGATTTCTTTATAGGCGAAGCTCATTTGTAATTGCATTGTGCGCAGGCGAGGGAGGATTCGGTTTGCGTTGATAAACCCATTGTGACCCCACTCTTGCTCCAGGATTAAAGGGATCTTAAACAATTCAAAAAATCAATTCAACTCTATCCCTCAGATCCCACGCCCAGCGACGCACGATGCAATGAGCTCAATAAACTAAACAGAACCGCTGCTGAATTCAACTCACATTTATTTTATTTCCCCCTTGGTTCTCTAAATTCCGTAATTTAAAACAAGCTGAATGGTTACACTAAAAACAAGGAACCCGGTATTGCTATGTACTCACTGCAGATCTGTCGCTGAAATATTGTTAATATGGCGGAAATAAAGCACCCGGGGTCTCTGTAAAGCGTTGTAAATCGACATAACGCACCACGGATGCAGACATACAAGGTACAGACAACTTTGAGATTTAGTAAAAATTCCATCGGGATTTTTAACATAGAAACATAGAAACATTTTCTCTGACAGAACCCCCAAAAATGCACGGATAGTTAGAAACGAGCAATTAAATGCCGGCTCGGGTTACAAAGACCACATCCCTTGAAGAAGAAAAATATATTCCTACACATATATTGTTGATGCTTATGGGAGTTACTTTGCAAAATAATTGTATCAATTAGTTAGAACACTGATAACATTTCACCGGATGCACATCGCTATTACACATTGAATATTATTGATATGTTTAAGGATTACCTAGGCAAGGCGTAATGGGGAAGGAGGGAGAGATATTGATATAGCATGTATATATTGATGGAAGTCTATATTTAAGGCGCAGGTGTGTTGCAAATTATGTTGGATAGCGATGTGTTCTTGTATAAATTCGGATTGCATTTGCCTCGGATTGCATTACAATTACGTTTTAATTCCGAATCACAAAGAAACGGATTGCAATCTGCCCTATACACATATGAATACCAATGGGAAGTCTCCTAATTTTTCGAATGAAAATTTTACTAATTTAAACTCCATTTTATCGTTCGAAAAAAATAACCAAATCCCTGCAACGTTAAACATATTTTTTAATCAACTGACATTCTGGAAATTAAAGTCGTCCCGACATCATAGAATATTTCAAACTACTATCCTTATGCAATCATACTTTGGAGGTTTGACTGAAGTGGCAAACGTATTTAACCTGGAGAAATGTTAAAAGGTGACAAATGATGCGGCATTACCCACATATTGGACAACAACCGGGTTTGGATGGTGCACGTTCGGTAGAACCCGCCCGTCAGAAACGCAGTTAGCAAAACATTGCAGTGATTGCTATCCGACGGACCAGGTTAACAAGACATTTAATTTGAGTTTCGCCGGCGCCATGCGTTAATTAGCAAACCATTAGCGGCACAGAGATGGAGCCAGTGAGCACCTGGAAACGTTTGAGTTCAGCATAGGTACAAACGGCCGAACTCGGAAGAAGGGTCTCGACCCGAAACGTCACCTATTGCCTTTCTCCAGTGATGCTGTCTGACCCGCGGAGTCATATCAGCTGAACACAAATGAGATATTTGATGCCTTAGAGTGGAAAACCTCATCTCGTGAGGTTGCTGCGAAGGGAGAGAAATCGAGGGTGCGAGATGGAGTCCTTGCAAGAGGCAGAATAGCAGGAGTGTAGTCCTGTTAACTGTGAACGGACTAGCGGTAGAGGTCAGTAGATAGTCTTTGGTCTGTGAAGGAGAGAGTTCGAGAAAGACATCTTTAATTTGAAGGTAAGGGAGATATGTTGTTGACGACGAGGACAATTTCCACCATGGGAATGAGATGTTGGTTGAGAGGAACTGATTGGATCTCTGTTCAAGGAGGAATTAGGTGCAGAAGGACTGGACATCCATGGTATAGATAAGGTGACGGAGGCTGAGGAATTGAACGTTAATGAAGAGTTGAAGAACTTGTGAGGTGTCTTGGATGAAGATCAGAATGGACTAGACAAGGGGTCAATATGGAATCGAGAGATATTAATAAGGATAGGCTGGACAGGCTATGTTTTTCAGGTGAAGCGTAGAAAACGAAGAGAAAACAAAATTGAAACATTTTATATCAAGAAGACTCAATAGGCGAACGTCACCCATCACATAAGATAAAACTAGGCTTCACTATTTACGAATAAGGATCTACCTTACTTCCTAGGCCAAATCCCAACACGTGGTAGCAGCAAATATAAACCTTGACACTAATCACGAGTAGAGCTCAAAAGGCAAACCAGCTCAATTCACCCCAACAACCAAACATTTCTCGAGAGAAAGCAAAACAGAATTCTCACATAACCTCGGAGCTCAAGGACCTCATACAAGAGAAAATGTAAGAGCATCTTAGATTTATGGTCATTAACCTTCACTACAATATATTTCAAAGAAAAACGCCACTGACCCAATGGAAAATATCCTTATTTTATACACACGAGTCAACTATTTCCTGTCACGTGGTAAGTTCGCATGACATAGCGTAATTGCAACTCTCTTTATCAATCTGTTGCCGACATCTTCGGCACATTAACCATTAACATTCCAATGGTTTTTTTTTTACAATGTTAGTGGCATATGTCACAAATGTTTATCAGCCAAGGCGAATCCACAACATCGCTATACTCACTCAATCACTAAGTTCTTGCCATCTTCCACTTTACACTAAAGAGTGCAAAAACAACAGCACAGTTTTAGTTTCAGTTGATGTTTTACAATCCTGAGATCTGGAATGGATGGGATGTCCTATGAGAGTATGAGACACCTCGTGTTTGTAAATTGGAATTTAGAAGAGTGAGAGAAGAGGGAGTTGAAATGTTTTCGACCAAGTTGCGTTATGTCAGGGTGCAATGGAGAGGATATTCGCTCTTCTCTGAGAACATTCAAACTGGTGGCCACTCTTTAAAATTTAGATACGCCAGTGAGCCTGACATCAGTGGCTGGAAAATCCTAGAACTTTTAATTCATATATTTTTAATTGGAAAATAATAGGATTTGGCAGATACAGCATGGATGCTTGAAAGAAAATTCATATTTGACAAATTCGTTGGAGCTTCGTGACATTGTAGTAAACGGGTTTGACAAGCAGGAATAAGTCGGCGGGGTATATTTAGTTGGCATTTCATAAAGTGGCACACAAGAGGTTAGCAAACAACATTAGAGTATAATGCATTTAGGGTAGGGTAAAGGTGCAGATTGTGGATTGGTGAATAGACTAAATGTGGAGAGCTGAAACAAGATGGCAGGTTTCCAATTGGGAAACTATAAATTGGTGGATGCCACAATCGATATTAATGATTTGGATAAAAGGATAGTTAAATATATTCAATCATATATTCCACTTTACTGATGTTCCAAAATACGCGAGAAAGAGTATACTGCAGAAAAGCTTAAACATAGAAACACAGAAACATAGAAAATAAGTGCAGGAGTAAACCATTCGGCCCTTCGAGCCAGCACCGCCATTCAATATGATCATGGCTGATCATCCAACTCAGTATCCTGTACCTGCGTTCCCTCCATACCCCCTGATCCCTTTAGCCACAAGGGCCACATCTAACTCCCTCTTAAATATAGCCAATGAACTGTGGCCTCAACTACCTTCTGTGGCAGAGAATTCCAGAGGTTCACCACTCTCTGTGTGAAAATAGTTTTTCTCATCTCGGTCCTAAAAGATTTCCCCCTTATCCTTAAACTGTGACCCCTTGTTCTGGACTTCCCCAACATCGGGAACAATCTTCCTGCATCTTGCCTGTCCAACCCCTTAAGAATTTTGTAAGTTTCTATAAGAAATCGGATAGGCGATGTATGAGGATGGGTGAGAATTGGTCTTCATTTGTCACCCACAGAGAGCTACTCTTAGTACGGAGACTGAGTGATATTTTTTGATCTAATCCTGTGGTCCTGTGCAAAAAGTAGCATTTCCACTGCTTTGGCGGCTGCAATAAATAACTCAATAACAAATTAACATATAAAAACGGCTTATTTTATGCCTCTCTGTATTTAAACTCAAAATTTTTTTTTTGGTTCGTACGTGAAGACAACATCGATCTGAGACTACTACATTCATCACCACAATACACCGCAGGCCAGACACACGTACGTTTCCGGGTCGACCATTTTTGTAGATCCATGGCAAGTTAAAAACTAATCTTTCTCTCTCTCTTACATTTTGATAAGGAGCCAGTAACGTCCATTCAACAAAGTGGCAGACAATGTACAACTCCATCAAAAGAGACCCAATCACCTACTCATGGTATTCAATGCCATTGTTGCCACTGAATACGTCACCCACCAATGTTCTGGGATAGAAGCGCCATTGTGAGGAAGGTCAATGTGGACTAACCACGTGTGTGTACTAGCGCAGGTGCAAGGATGCAGGGATAGGTCACCTCCTAACACCCAGAAACCGTTCCACCTTGACACATGCTAGCACTGCCGTAGAGTTCTATTCACTTGCCTAAACTCAACACGATCTAGGTGAAATGGACAGCTTCCTGCACCCTGAATATTCGCCACCAGTGTACAATAGCTCCAATATTTGCCCTTTTCAAAATGCATCACATCTACTGATCCTCTGACCAACCTGGCCATCATCTCCCCATGCTCATGACCACCAAGAAAGACAAAGGCAGGGGTAGCATGGGAGCGCCAGTCTTTACACTTATTCCTCTACGTTGTACATCACACTGGCTTGTAAATGCATGCAGTGCAGTGGAGAGATAAGTTTTTTTGGCCTTCCATCACAGCAATGTGATGGATGTTTATGTAAATTGTGTTGTGTCTTGGGTCTATTTGTTTATAATGTATGGCTGCAGAAACGTCATTTCGTTTGGACCTCAAGGGGTCCAAATGACAAATAAATTGTATCTTGTATCTTGTTTCTTCATGCTCGCTGTCTTTTAAATTTGAAACCCTTCTCAACCGCAGCGTAGGATTATCTTCAATCGAAGGACTGGGGCGATTCAGCAAGGATCAACGCCACATCCTCGAGAGCAAGTTGAAATTATCAATAAATGCCAACAGCGCTAAAATAGCCACATCGATCTCTTTTTTAATAGCATACCGGCTTACTTTTTTTCCAAAAGAATGTTCTATTAAAAACAATGATTGGAAAAACAACAGAAATCGCACGGGCGTATAGAGAGTTGTGCAATATTGAAATGCGACCTCGTTGAACTCCTCTAACAGGCTCCAAACAAATGACATCATTGAAGTTTCTCGGCAGGGAGAATAAATATCCAATGGGGAAATAATGATGGCACGTTTTGTGGAGAGTGAGAGGAAAGGGAGACTTAAAATCAAAATAGGCAACTTTCTGATAGAGGGCCCTAATAGTCTAACACAGCAATGAAGGGGAATGCATATTCAAATACGGCCCGATCATTGCAAAGTCTGTAAAATTAAACATCTACTAAATGTTAGATCATAATATATACACACACTGTTTCTGCTTAATAAATTCCCGTATCAATTCAAATAAGTCTTCAAAATATCTCTTCAAATCAGAAGGTTACGTGAAGTTAATGAAGTGAAGACAGATACCTTTAAAAAAAAAGCTCAACGTGGTCAATTGGTAACTAATTTCTGGAAATGAGTAACAGGATTGTGGATTTCAGCGACTGTTGAACAATATCTACATTCCATTTGAGGTTACAACGATGAATTCCAGGTATAGTTCCATGGAATCTGTTTCAAATCATCCATCAAACTCTCGGAATTGATCCTTGTGACATTTGTCGTTGTGGGCATTTGCAGAAGTTGCAAGGGATGGATGAGACAAACCAATGGACAATTTCGTACTTCCATTCCTTCAGACCAGACCAAATTGAATATCTATTTCCAGTCTGAATGTTCAATTGTACAATGAGATTTATTTCTGGTATTTCCAACCATAGCGTTTTAATATGAACCGGGGATAAATAACCCGACTGCCCTCGCTTATAGGCAATAGGAGGCGACCTATTTAACAAGCAACTTGAAACACAAGGGAAGGTACTCGTGATAAAAACAAACTGCGTAAATTCTTTGTGTAAGCGGATGTTGGTTTAAACCGAAAATCGACACAAAAAGCTGCAGTAACTCAGCGGGACAGGCAACATCTCTGGAGAGAGGAATGGGTGACGTTTCGGGTCGGAAGAAGGGTCTCGACCCGAAACGTCACCCATTCCTACCCTGCAGAAATGCTGCCTGTCCCGCTGTGTTACTCCAGCTTTATGGGTCTGTCTTGCGTAAATTATTTTCCATATAGCAAAGTGAAATGGTACAAAAGTCACTATATTCGTTATGTCTCGTATCATTGGCTTATGAGGAAGTTTTGCCTTTTCGTTTTCCCAATGCGAAACATATTAACGTTTTCACTTCTTTTTTACGTAGAAAGGAATCAAAGATTTTATAAGACGAACTATTTTCCTTGTCCAAACCAGATAGGGGAGAAATTATATTTAAATCGAAAAAACACATTTAGTTATAGTCGCCTTATTGCAATTTCAGAATATTGTTTTGAAGAATGTTAATTTGTCATTACTTTGGTGAAGAGATTTTTAGACTGCCGCATGTTTGCTGTTGTATTTGAAACTAGTAATGCCACATTCTTCAAATCATGAAAGATATCATTTTTGGAACTTTTTTCCTCAACTTGGTAGCTTTGTTCAATAAACCTCCTGCACTTATCTAGCTGCAGCGATTGCCAGTTTAATCAGGAAATTGTCGATGGTTTATTCATCGCTATGGCCAGATATTTGTCAGCGATTAGTCCCCTGTAGATCTCTCGCCCCCTCGACTTTAAGCACACCTTACGTTCACACACCCGGAAACATATCTCGTTGTGATTTTTGTCTCATCGGGAAAAATACATTGATATTTGCGTTGCAGGAAAAGGCAATGAAAGTGATATAACGCAGGGAAAAAACGAATATTCCCCATTCACAGGGTACGGTCCATAATTGAATCCAGTGCAAACGCAATGTGTTTAAAATAGACCTGGCTGCTTTCAACCGAATGCATGTTTTGACTTTTACCTGGCGGTATTTGAAATAATTTGTCGTATAATATTGTTATTTTAGTAGTTGACTCATCAATACATCATGTACATTGTTTGCCAATTCCGAATTCCAACCAAATGATGAGGTGTGATTTGTTGATGGACTTACCGACTGTTTATGACTCACACCGTCTTAACGTTACCGAGTGCCTTGGCTGCGCTGTGAGGGTTGTGGATTTTTTACACGTTTTAATATTTGTCTTGAACGCACGATTTCAGCACAGCTTTCAATGTGTATGATATGCTGCTCGCCAAATATTTCTGTTACATCCTGCCTGGAAATTGTGTACAGTCTATACTGATCGTGTACGTGTTTTTTTTTAGAATGCCATCCCTATTATGTACAGTCTCATGAGTCCATGCCTGTTGAGTATATTTCCATTTTATCGTGCCAGCACAGTCTTTGGTCAATTGAAGAAACATGTATTTGGACACCAAGACCTCTGATCTAACTCAAAGCCCATATTCAACTGAGCAGTGGAGACCCCCTTGCTCTGTTTGTTTCTGAGACCTCGACTACCTACAGAAGGCATTTCGAAGTATCTGGGAAATATTACCAAATGCTGCCTCTGTAAAGTAGTCTAAATTCAGCTGAAGGACCGCCATCGCAGTAATCTCCCAGGTCAACAACCCAATCATTTAAACACGGTTCGGCTCTGTTGACGATGCCGGTCAATCTACATCGTCGACCTGCCTACTATCTGACTCCTGAGGCATATTTTTTATTCCAAGATCTGACACGGGAAAGATTACCTATCAACATTGGGAAAGGTGCAAGAAAGGGCTCAGAGGCTTCTTGAAGGAACCCAAGGTCCATGGTCTCTTATGGTGGGTGATGTTGAGGCCATTTACCAGGAGCGCAGTGAAGTCTTGTGCACGTGGCGGAAGTAACGTACTTCCTACTCACCTTGTGTCTCCTGAACTATAACGTACTTCCTACTCACCTTGTGTCTCCTGAACTATCAGAATAGTCTGCTGTTCCCACATTTCCCTACTTCAGCATCAACAAAGCCAAAGTGGGCGCCAGTCATTCTCAATCATAAGGGAATGCCTAAGAAGACATTGTAATGTAACCGAGGCTGAGTGTTAACATGTACAACAATTAACAATTGTAATTGATCAAGTGCGAACAAAAGCCGGTTACCACTGATCACATTTTATTTTAAGGATTATTGAGTTCATGGATTGGGAATATCCACGTGGTGGTAGGTCTGGCGCTTTGCTGAAGAATGCTGAGGTGTTGAGTTGGTTCCGTAGAGGATGAGCAGATTTATGCCTATATGAAATATTGCAACAGGTGGACCAATTCAGTTTATGGAACCAATAATGTGGAAGGGAATTAACTGGGGAGTTTGTTATGACAACGGGAGTTAGCTAAGATTTTTTGAGTATTATGAATCGGAATATTGGTCTCCAAGGTTTAGGTATTATATTCATAGGGAAAGTGATTTTAGACGGTAGGAGGTATTTATTTTGGCAGGCAGGGATTGCTATGTGCAACAGGCAATTTGCTGGGCTAGGGCAGCCCTTAAAAATAAACGGTTGCCGGTTTTCGCTGGTGTTAATGCTGATATTGACATTATTTTTGCGTCAATGTGCAGATGTAGTGACACACCTTGCTTTGTGTGCTATCCAGGCAAATCATATCGCACGCGAGTACATCAACAATAGAAAAGTATGCATTGTGCAGAATATCGAATGACAGCTGCAGACCAAGTGCAGATAAAACAACAATTTGGGAGATTCATGAATTCATCCCGAGAAGATTCGAGGGTTGTTCTAGAAACTGATAACAGTGGGGAAGATGTTGTTCTTGCATTTGGTGGTACGTGTCGTATCTTCTGCCAGAAGAGAGAGGAATTGCCAGGGTGTGAGTGGTCCTTGATTATGTTGGCTGCTATATAGGTAAACATAGAAAAATAGAAAATAGGTGCAGGAGTAGGCCATTCGGCCCTTCGAGCCTGCACCGCCATTCAATATGATCATGGCTGATCATCCAACTCAGTATCCTGTACCTGCCTTCTCTCCATACCCCCCGATCCCTTTAGCCACAATGACCACATCTAACCAATGAACTGTGGCCTCAACTACCTTCTGTGGCAGAGAATTCCAGAGATTCACCACTCTCTGTGTGAAAAATGTTTTCATCATCTCGGTCCTAAAAGATTTCCCCCTTATCCTTAAACTGTGACCCCTTGTTCTGGACTTCCCCAACATCGGGAACAATCTTCCTGCATCTAGCCTGTCCAACCCCTTAAGAATGTTGTAATTTTCTATAAGATCCCCCCTCAATCTTCTAAATTCTAGCGAGTACAAGCCGAGTCTGTCCAGTCTTTCTTCATATGAAAGTCCTGACATCCCAGGAATCAGTCTGGTGAATTTTCTCTGTACTCCCTCTATGGCAAGAATGTGCCATAGGTAGTGTGAAGTATAGATGGAGTCCATGGAGGGGGTGGGTGAGAGGCTGGATTGTATGATGAACGGCGTTACGTTCACTTGCTCTCTGCAATGTATCGTGTTATGGGGCAAAGCAGTCGCCATATCATAGGATGCTTCTCTGTTACAGTTGTAGAAATTAGTGAGCGTCATTGGAGACGTGATGTCTTTCCTTCTCCTTCTGGGAAGTAGAGCCATCGGAGTGCTGTCTTGGCCGCAGCGTCAGCGTGATCGCACCAACCCAAATTGTTGGTGATAGTTGCACTAGAAACGTGAAAAACTCTCAGCACCATCGGCATGGGCTGGGTGGGGCCTCTTCTCCACTCCACTTCGGAAGTTGTTGACCAGCTCCTTAATTTGTTGTGACATTTAGGGCGATATTCTCGTCTTGACACCCTATTACTAAGTTCTCTATCTCGAATTTAGGCAAAAAAACCAAAGCGCTGGAGGAATTGAACGGGTCGGGCAGCGTGAGTGGAGGGAAAGCACAGGCGAGCTTTCGGGTCGGGACCCTTCTACAGTATGACGATGGTTGTAACGCAGTGTTGCATTTCTAGAACATATTTGACAAAGGTTCTCAGAAAGCAGCTCCATAGCGTTATGGAAGCGTTATGGAGTGAGTAGTGGTGCGTGTGTCCAGAATGGTGTGATTGTGTGTGTGCGTGTGTGTGTGTGTGTGCGTGTGTGTGTGTGTGTGTGTGTGTGTGTGTGTGTGTGTGTGTGTGTGTGTGTGTGTGTGTGTGTGTGTGTGTGTGTGTGTGTGTGTGTGTGTGTGTGTGTGTGTGTGTGTGTGTGTGTGTGTGTGCGTGTGCGTGTGTGTGTGTGTGTGTGTGCGTGTGCGTGGGGCGTGTGCGTGCGTGTGTGGGGGTAACCAAATGCCTGATTATAGAAATAAATATCAAGCTCTTTAAAGGGAAGGTGCAAGGGCAAACATTGGCCGCGTTTGAAGAAAATGCAACAGTTAGCAACACGTATTAGAATTAGTCTAAATGTTTAAAAAGGAACTGCAGATGCTGGAAAATCGAAGGTAGACAAAAATGCTGGAGAAACTCAGCGGGTGAGGCAGCATCTACTGAAGTCTGAAGAAGGGTCATCTATTTCCTTCGCTCCATAGATGCTGCTTCACCCGCTGAGTTTCTCCAGCATTTTTGTCTACCTTAGAATTAGTCTAATGTGCATGGTTAGCGATTCAGGTGCGCAACATCACATAGGGGGGCGGCATGATGTCGGTGCTCGCTTTGCGCTGTTCCAAATCGTTTGAAGGCAGCAAGACTTTTTGTATTTTGTAGTCTGTATTCTGTAGTCTGAAGAAGGGTCTCGACCCGAAACGTCGCCCATTCCTTCTCTCCAGAGATGCTGCCTGACCCGCTTCTTCTTCTTGCGTGTGGCGCGCACAGCCTAAAGTTGGAGGACAACTTGTTCTAGTTGATCTTATTTGATTGTGCACATCGGGTTGATTGCATTCGAAACAGGGCGGACCACGTGAAGGTTGCAATCTCTCTCTCTCCCCCCCCCCCCCCCCCCGTCCCCCCCCCCCCCCCCCGTCCCCGTCCCCCCCCCCCCCCCCCCGTCCCGCTGAGTTACTCCATTATTTTGTGTCTACTTTTTGTATTAGAACTTTGTTAAATAGGCGCAGTAGTCGGCTCTAGCCAGTTCGAGGCCGACCTATACTAATCCATTTCCTCTCCTCGTTAACTTGCATTGATTCCCCAGACTTGGCACGGTATTTGGGGATTAGGGAATGCCAAAGATTCATTAACATCTGAGTAAAGATAGTTCCCCTCTTTGCGATTCCCAAATGGCCCTCCCCATAGACACACTCAAAGTCCCGAAATCAGGATTTTTCCAGTCTAACTAAACAATGTCCCAATACCGACCAAGTGGAGCTGTGAAGGAATTTGACAGGCTTGGGGTAATATTCCGTAAGAGGAGCAGCTTTAGGCGTTGAATGAGTTCCCGTGAACAGCAATGTGCCACACAGGTTATTATTGGGAAGTAATGTCCAATTGGTGAGATGAAAAATGTCTATTGTTAGAAAACCAACACAAATGAAAGCACCCAAGTGTGTGTGTGTGTGTGTGTGTGTGTGTGTGTGTGTGTGTGTGTGTGTGTGTGTGTGTGTGTGTGTGTGTGAGTGTGTGTGTGTGTGTGTGTGTGTGTGTGTCTGTGTGTGTGTGTGTGTGTGTGAATGTGTGTGTGTGTGTGTGTGTGTGTGTGTGTCTGTGTGTGTGTGTGTCTGCGTGTGTGTGTGTGTGTGTGTGTCTGTGTGTGTAGGGTATGTGTGTGTGCGTGTGTGTGCATGTGTGTGTGTCTGTGTGTATGTGTGTGTGTGTGTGTGTGTGTGTGTGTGTGTGTGTGTGTGTGTGTGTGTGTGTGTGTGTGTGTGTGTGTGTGTGTGTGTGTGTGTGTGTGTGTGTGTGTGTGTGTGTGTGTGTGTGTGTGTGTGTGTGTGTGTGTGTGTGTGTGTGTGTGTGTGTGTGTGGTTGAATGTGTGTGTGTGTGTGGGTGTGTGTGTGTGTGTGTGTGGGGGGGGGGGGGGGGGGGGGGGTTGCATGGAAAATAAAATGTTAAAACATTCTTCTGCTCGGAATTTAACCCAAAGTCCAAATGCGTTCATGGCAAAAGCAAACTAAAGGAAAGATTATGGGGGGAACAAATGCGAAATATCCATAAATACCGGCGTTGTAATGAAAGGATAAACACGCAATTATTGGCAGGTGACACAGTGAGGATAAGGGGGAAATAAGGGGGGAGGCAGGTGACACTTTAAGGATAAGGGGGAAGTCTTTTAGGACCGAGATGAGGAAAACATTTTTCACACAGAGAGTGGTGAATCTCTGGAATTCTCTGCCACAGAATGTAGTTGAGGCTACAGTTCATTGGCTATATTTAAGAGGGAGTTAGATGTGGCCCTTGTGGCTAAAGGGATCAGGGGGTATGGAGAGAGGGCAGGTACAGGATACTGAGTTGGATGATCAGCCATGATCATATTGAATGGCAGTGCAGGCTCGAAGGGCCGAATGGCCTACTCCTGCACCTATTTTCTATGTTTCTATGAGTGGCCTCGGCCAGGTAAGGTCACCTGCGACCCTGTGACCTCACCCGAACACAACAGCCGAACACTGTTGTGTGGACGAAGCTGGGCACAGCCTTGCTCTAAATAATTCTGAGATACCTCATGCCACGGCGTAAACGTAGAGAGTGTGACACCATGTTATACCATGTTATACCATTCAAATGTACATTTATATGAATATGATTTATTACTGGAGTTGATCTGTCTTGGGAAAATGCTGGTGGGTGCGGGCTAGGGTGTGAATAACAAACCACGATGTCGAACAGGGATCGGTGGAACTCCAGTGGCGTTGATATGAGGAAAGATTGGTTTACATGGAATGCTAAATTCCACAGCAACGGTCGGCTACACTCGAACAGGTTGGATCTTTTTTATAAGGAAATGTTTCAAAAAGATCCCACGTGTTTAATATTGGAAAGATAAAATATTGGAACTTTATCGAATTAATCTCCCTGTGGGACCATGACTTAAATTCTACTCCAATTTATAGACAATAGACACCATAGGAGCAGGAGTAGGCCGTTCGGCCCTTCGAGCCAGCACCACCATTCAATGTGATCATAGCTGATCATCCACAATCAGTATCCCGTTCCTGCCTTCTCGCCGTATCACCTGACGCCGCTATCTTTAAGAGCTCTATCTAACTCTCTCTTAAAAGCATCCAGAGAATTTGGCCTCCACTGCCTTCTGAGGCTGAGAATTCCACAGATTCACAACCCTCTGTGTGAAAATGTTTTTCCTCATCTCCGTTCTAAATGGCCTACCCCTTATTCTTAAATTGTTCTGGACTCCCGTAGCACCGGGAACGTGTTTCCTGCCTCTAGCGTGTCCAAACCCTTAATAATCTTATATGTTTCAATAAGATCCCCTCTCACCTTTCTAAATGCCAGAATATACAAGCCCAGTCGCTCCATTCTATTAACATATGACAATCCTGTCATGCCAGGAATTAACCGTGTGAACCTACGCTGCACTCCCTCAACAGCAAGAATGTCCTTCCTCAGATTTGGAGACCAAAACTGCACACAATACTCCAGGTGTGGTCTGACTAGGGCCCTGTACAATGGCAGAAGGACAACTTTGCTCCTATACTCAACTCCTCTTGTTATGATTTTCCCGTGCCATCTCTAGATTCGTCCTTAAGTCTAAAAGTCAATTAATAGTCAACTGTCATATGTTGAAAGATTGGAGCGACTGGCCTTGTATACATTTGAATTTAGAACGACGAGAGGGGATCTTATTGAAACATATAAGACTAGTAAGGGATTGGACACGCTAGAGTCAGGGAGCATGTTCCCGATGGTGGGGGAGTCCAGAACCAGGGGACACAATTTAACAATACGAGGTAGGCCATTTAGAACGAGGATGAGGAACAACCTTTTCACCCAGAGACTTGTGAATCTGTGGAATTCTCTGCTCCAGAAGGCAGCGGAGGCAGATTCTCTTAATGCCTTCAAGAGAGAGTTAGATAGATCTCTTAAAGATAGCGGAGTCAGGGGATATGGGGAGAAGGCAGGAACGGGGTACCCATTGTGGATAATCAGCCATGATCACAGTGAATGGCATGCTAGCTCGAGGGGCCGAACGAACTACTCCTGCTCCTATTGTCTATTGTCTATTATAAGTCTGCCTTAATAATGTTCACGTCTATCTGGAGTAAAGAATTGTGCTGGTTCACAACCATTCAGACGAACATTCAAATTCCCCCACCTCAGATTTCAATGGTCGCTCCTGAGCCTATGACCTAATATTTAAGAATCACCTTTGATGGATATAAAATGCTGGAATAGCTCAGCGGGTCACCTCACATTTCCGGAAAAAAGGAATAGGTGACGTTTCAGGTCTTCAGCCCTGAGTTTCCACACGAAAAGTCACCTATCCATTTTCTCCAGGGATGCTGCCTGATATACTGAGTTACTCCAGCATTTTGTGTCTCTCTTCGGTGTAAACCAGCGTGCAGTTCTTGAGAATCTCCATCCTGCTGAAAAAACAGTGCTCTATTTTTAAAGAAACTCTTTAAACCCAATTTTAATGCAATATCGTCCTTCTAAATCTAGGTGAAGATAAAATAGTTCGCTCAATTTCTTCCTTATGGTCATCCGGGCATGAGTCGAGCGAGATTTCATTGCATCGCTTTCTTTAGGGAAGGGATATAAAAATTGTGAACAATATTACTGGATTTCTTTCCCCGCAAGGCCCTAAATCATTCTAGTACGACTGTTTGACTCTTGGTTTCTGAGAGATGAGACATCATGTCATTTATTTTCTTCATCGCTTCCTCTATGTTAACTTTCAGAATAGCAAGCGACACTCCATGCATTTAAAAAAAAATCTTATTTTCTAATTCATCAAATTTCTCCAGCTCACAATCCATCTGTCAACTCCTCGTTTAATTATTTGTCGGTAACGGTAAATATGAAACTAACTAAAGGTTCAAAACCCCCATTTGGTTTAGGAATGTCTGCGGGTAATTGAAACTGCTATCCTTAGCCACTCCGGCCATCAGTGTTGTTGACTCATTTTTGCCTCTTTCGTCTCGAGTGAAGGGTAGCAATGCTGGCGTTATTCCTCACCTCCAATTTCACCTTCAGAGCGAATTTTTTTTAAAAAAGCTTCCTCACCCCTAAGTTCCCCAGCTTGTTTTGTATCGTCAGCAAACTTGTGCATATTACAAGCTCCATTTATTCGAGCCATTGGCGGAAATATAATGGCCGTGGCCCACGCACAGATTCATGTGACCTCCCACCCATAATGGTCCCTTTATTCGTGCTGTGTATTCTGCCAATTGGCCAAGTTTCCGTCCATGCCGATTATAAAAGTTCCAAAGTCAAATGTTTACATTTGAAAAATAATCTCATGTCTACACTGAATCCGTTTCGAACATATGTCTCCAAATGAAGCAATGCTCCCTCATTTGGCATTCCAGCTGCAGGGATATATCTGTGATACATCTGTCCGATCATGTTATCCTTTCCTTAGTGCCCCGCATCTACTCCCTAATGATAGATTCAAGCATTTCCCTACTGTCGAGTTAACAAGCACGCAGTTTTCAATAGTTACTATGAGTTAAGTGATGGTCACAATGATGTGTAATACAATGCCTTGCCCAGAATGCATCCTGTCTCGATTGTGTCCGGTTGCGGATTGGAAAGACATGACTAGTAATTCTAACCTGGGAAGAATGGTCACCATTTCACACACGACAACTAAACGGCAATAATATGATTCGGGAATAAAGAGGACTTAAATCAGACGTGCTTGCAAAAAAAAAAGTCTCTTGACACTCAGCACACCGCCATTTGTCTGCCCATTATATTAATGCGCAGAAACTGGGTGCGTAAAACTGTAGTGTGGTTGTGGTACCTTTGCATGGAGTTTGAATTTAGATCAGCGCTGACTATCATGCAATGGGATCTGCTTTTTCTTATTCGAGGGACCTCCACCTAAACTAAACTGAGATAACAGACATGGTCTGAGTTTGAAGGGGAGGTCGGAAGGGACAGGCAAAGGGTAAATGCGTCAGAACACTATCTTGCACAAATAGTCAAATCCCATCAGATTCTGCATTGATCCGACAACTGTTTCACAATGATGGAGCCCCTTCGCCTCTCTCTGTCTTTGAGAAGTGTTTTGGTTAATTAGACATTGAAATTAAAATGAAATCTGCTTGACTCTGCGGCGATAGTTAAATCTGACATATTTCTCGCTGATAGAGGTCCATCCGGGAAACAGATAATCGATTGACTGCGAGGCGACTGCGTTCACTGTTTCTAAGTGTGACCATATTGTCGCATGTTATGATATGCAGCCAAACCGTGATCAAAATTGCAGCCGGAAACTCGGGGCAGGGAACTGAATGCATTTGCAGAACAACTTTAGACTTTGTGGTGTTTCGAGATAATGTCTGAGATTTAGATGTAGTCAACGGCCGAGCCTTCTTCTTGATATTTAGTTTCCATGTCATTTTCCCCACCATGCCCAGACTTCTCGCTTCATTAACATCACAAATATATCTTTCTCAATATGAATTTATCTATTGTCAGAACAGCTTCATAAAATCGATTTAAAATGTTAGCAAACGGGACATGCAGAATACAACAATAGACATAGAAACAGAGAAAATGACTTCACAATAGCATCAACTATAATATGTGAAAGATCCAGTTGTACAGAGAAATATAGTCATTATTAAGATAAGCTCTTAAGAAGTCCCTCCCAACAATCGCATATCTTATGCATTCGATTTGCCTAGTTAAGGGTGTACATATATTGGAGCGTACACATTTCAATATGTCTATAAAATATGTTGAATAAACCTGCAAAAAATAAATTGTTTTAGGATTGCTGATTCAAATGAATAATTTCAACCTAAACGGTTAAACACGCCTGTAAAGAATTAAGAGTCAGTTGTATTGTGTATTGTGTATTGTGTGTATTGTCAATCGGAGCGCTGAATGAGCCAAATCATTTATAATATGCGTGCAGTATAATGTTTGGTACCAGAAACGTGCACTTGCAGATTTCACTCGAAATACAAATGCGTTAATTTTCGTCCATTCGGAAAAGACGGTAGTCATATCATTTCCCCCGTGGTGTGGAGATGTCTGTGGCAAGTGAACTACTGCAACCAGCAGGTTATTTAGGACGGATATTAAGACATGCTACTAGAAGAGGTAAGTGACACAAGTGTGGAAGCCTCCGAGACAAGAAAAGGAACATGCTTTGTGGGTGGAATTGAGAATTTTAATTTCAAACCGAGACGTTACTGTTAAGGGATGAAAAGAAGGAGGACCAAGGCAGGTGAATGGAATCAAAACGGGAAATAGTAGAAATGCTTTTGAAATGGGGCGACTGGACGTCTCAAAAAATGTGACTTCACATGGGAAGTTGTTGCCGTGTTTATTTAGACAGTATGTTACATGATGTTGTGCTACCCATTCTGCAACGTTAAACTTTCGTTGTCACAACTAATTGCCAACCAATACAGTACAAACTCCAAGTGTAAAGACGTTGAGCGAGAACTGTAAACAACGAGGCGCCGGCTTGAACGTCAAGGTCAGGCCATGAGTCTAGCCTCGAGTAGCGTTAGGAGTGATCTCCTGTGGTGTGTTCCGAAGTTTAACTGGAACCTTAACAAACTGACTTGTGGAATTAAGCTAGCGATAGAAAAAAATACCCAGGAAAACATAGTTAAAGCCAGTATTTTTTAAATGTTAATTTACAATTTGTTTTCAGGCAAATTGAAAAATGGAGTAATCAGGATTTGTCCAATACACGGTTCCTTTCGATCTGCTGTTCCAAATAGCGAATCGTAACCAAAAGCACTGGTGTCCACACATCCTAGCCAGGGGATAATAGATTGCCTAATGAGCCTCGGAACTATAAAGTGACATCTGTCTCCTAAAATTCAGAGATGAAGGACAGTGAGATTCTGATCCTGTACATTAAATATTCCAACCGAAAGCTTTTGATCAGCTAAGAATTACATCTCTATATACGTGGTGCAACACAGTTTGAAACGACAATGGTGCAATTTATTATAGGATCAACGTAACGTTTTAAATCAGTGTGTGAATGCCGATAGCACAACACTGACAAACCACAGAGGCTGGAGATCTGGATCAATTCAATAAACGTTTTTTTATCAACACTTTAACTAAACCTTAATCTGAAAAAGGAATGCTAAAATAAAGATATGAATACGATATATATTTAAATTGCTAACTGTGTAAACAAAGGGGATTGGTTAAACTATATATATATATATATATATATATATATATATATATATATATATATATATATATACATATACACATATACATATATATATATATATATATGCATACATACATACATATATATATATATATATCCGACATTGAAGGAGTGAATGCTACAGACATTCACATCCACAGGAACCTTGTCACTACTGAATGTCTGGCCTGGTCAGCAGTTGTCGAGCAATTTTAGTTATTGCATGCAATGAATATTTTCGAAATTCATTGGACAATGTCAATTCTGAATCTAGCTCAAGAGCGCTAGAAAAAAGGTTTGTCCTCAATATTGAATAATTTCGATTTGTATGATCTTGGCAAGGAGATATTGCGCGGGAAAAAATATTAAGTCAATATATCTCAATTTTGTTGATAATTGCGAAATAAATCGAATTCACAGAATAGATTACTTAACTGTGTAAGTAGGGAATTGGCCACATGCGAATCCGAATGCGTTATTGTTATATTTTAAATATTTTAAATAACACAACGATGATTATAAAATATTGAAACAATCACTAATATACCACTACTGGTGACCACATCTTATGTGAAGTAGTGAGTGAAATTGCATATAAATATATTGTTTCATACACAGAATATATCCTGAAAATAGTCCTTGCAGTTATTAAGGGGAGAATCATACTGATGATATTTAGAGAAAATTCTATACCACCGTTTCACCGAACTCCAGGCAACTCTTCCAACTCTAAACATGGGAATGATAATCATAGATGATAGGGTCTTTTATAGTTTGCAAATAGTTTCAATTGGTAATCAGTCAATCAATCAGTCAATCAATCCTGATGAATTTGGAGAACATCTACATAACACACAGAAACATGGAACTGCAGGTGCTGGATTTGATTAAAAAAAAAGACAGAGTGCTAGAGTAACTCAGGGTATCAAGCAGCATATATTTGTGTCTTTACAAAACCGAAATTACCCGTCTTCATCTTAAATGAAAATATTATTGAAACAGCAATGGGTAAAACTCTGACGACTGATTGCAATGGAAGTGAAAAGAGAATTTATTAAATTACGGAGTAAAGTGCCGATATGAAGTACATGTTTCGTGTCGACATCATGGCAGTAAATTGAGCGCAATGTTTACAAATTAAACTTTATCAACGAAAATGATCTACATGAAATGCATATCGAACAATGTATTCCAAATTTCACCATTGCAGTCGTGCAAGCCTGAACGAAATGTTAGCATAGCTGCTGATTTTAAAATTTCAAAGCCGCGTACGGTCATCTCCAGAATAGAAAGCTATGGGTTGGCCTCACATATCAATGACTGTAATTTCTACAAAAGTCAATCTGCATATTTAGATTTCATTCCTTTTGGCAGCTGTACTGAAACAATATGTTCATGAGCAGAATATAATATCAATAAGAAATTCTACAAGATGATATCCCGCCATTACGGATATGAATTAAAATCTGTGTCACAATTGACGAAATAATTGTAATTGGCACAATATGGTACTTATCTAATTATAGAAGCATTTCTCCTTAAATATTATTTTGCCCCATTTAATGCTCGCTGTCAAAATGCCAAAGAAGACTTCTTTAGATGTTATACCTTTTACATTTAAATGTTATTTTCTCCCCACTTATTTGCGCATATGCATTCTTTTAATCTACGCAACGAAATGGCAGCAACGCAATCCATTAAAATATATGTATTACGCAGCCCTGCAATGTTCATGATTAACTCATTGAAATTCCAGGTCAGAAGAATATGAAATTGTACTCACCATCAAAGGAAACAGGATTTTTAATTTTCCCCCGTCGCACGATTGTTTCAAACCACCTTCAACCATTTTGAGACGAATGCAAAATGCATAGAATTAGTCTCCGAGTTTAAATGACGCGTTGTATAAATAGAGGTTTGTTTGCATAAAAACGAGCGCCGCAAGATACATGCTAAGACAACATTGTTCAAGGCTGGATATGTCCCCCTTTATCAAGTTAATACAGGTTTGTTAAAATAGTGTCAAGGGGAGGGAATGAAATAGACGCAGATTGCGGGACCCTGTACAATACAAATCAGCAAACGAATAGATAGCAAAGCAAATACACAAGGATTATTTAAATGCATTATCTGTTAAATTAAATTGTTTAATGCGATGTGACAAAGTGTTTGAGTCATTCCATAATCGGATTATAACCGGCCAACTATTGGGCAAATGCCTGTACATTAAGGAATCGCGTTCTCTGAGTTTTATTTTATTAAATAAACATTACACTGTGCATAGTTCGCTTGCATTCTTTCCAAACACGTGCCTTTTTTAATGTGTGTGTGAATGGCCATCGGCGGTAGCGCGACCAGGCCTTAATTGTCAAGTTCAAGGTCAGAGCACTCGCCTTGTCCCTGGATATGTTCCAGTTTGATTGGAGCATTGTACCGCATCTACTGCATATTTGCATGATCAATGTAAGTAACCGGGAATATTCTTCCCAAACAATACACCCTGAGCAACATTATCATTTCTTCCTAACACTCGACATAATATTCGCTCTGTCGCTTTCTTTGTCTTGCTCGGGAGTCTGACCGTGGGGCCTCCGCCTCGGTCTCTGCCTGTGTGCCTGTCCACTCGACCTCCGGCCCTGTCTAATTCAATGTCTTTGTTTCTCTGTTTCCATTTCCACCCACGACTTTGTATTGTTCAGAATGTTCTTCTCCATTCATGCCTTTTTCATTTTTAGAATTCCCAAATTATAACGAGATATTTGTTGCGCGAATTAAGAATTTGGACTACTGATGCGATCGGTATTTGAACATTGTTATATTTATAATTCCGGAGAAGCAACACTGTGCGGGTATTGCATGATCATCCCTATATTTAAAATAAAATACACGGATATTTCTATAACCGCAAAGGGTCTTTCCCATTTAATCCAAATGTTTCATAGAAATCCACAGATAATTCCGTTTTCATTTTACGGAAATGTACACACTGTTCATGTGGACCCAAGCAAGGAGCGATACATTATTTTGGTCACACTGTCCGATTAAGATATTGATATAACTCCCGCCCTATCCTCTCGTCCCTGTTGCAATTAACTAATGATATCAATATGTCTGAAGTAAGGAAAATGATACAACATCACTTTCTGATAAATATTATGTGTCTGTAAACGGACATTTGGTCAAATCAGGGGTAAAATTAAACCAAAAACATGTTTGTCGATAAATGCAGCAAGCAGACATTCGAATGAGTAGTGTATCAAAATGGGGAGTTTCAGGGAAAAGCTGGATCTGACTAGTTCCGTTCTGCATATTCCCCCTCCCCACCCCCACCCCCAATCCAGGCACACTGTTTAATATGCTGTGTAGTGCGCATCCAAGTTGGGCTTCTAATTCACATTCACAACATGCCAACTCAGCTATCTTTTAAAACTCGTTTGGATTGCACGAACGGGCATGGGTATTAATAGGTTTAACCCGAGTTCTCATTTCAGAGAATTTAGCATTAGAAACATTTCATCTTGAATTTTGACCGCATGCAGCTAATTCAGGCAGCAAATGGATTAAGATGAATATCG
>NC_073403.1:5218110-5223110 GCF_028641065.1 Leucoraja erinaceus
TATTCGATTGAAAGTGGGAGATTCGTGGGAGCTTTTGCAATGAATCTTGAAACTTCTCTGCTTTTTCTTGTGACTTTGTGGTGGATGGTAATCAAATAAAATATATTTGGAGGTGGTGGAAGAATTATGAGAGGTCGGTCAACGCGATCAAACGATTTCTACTTCATAAAAGCACCAGTTACAGTGAAAGTTACCGGCAAGGCACTAACATTTCACATATTTTTGCACCTAGAGTAGGCCTCCTGCAAATCCATGGAGTCATTTAACTCTGTAATATTAGAACAATCTACTCTGATATAAATCTGCTCTGCACAAAAACAAATTATTTGGAAAATTCGAATGACTAATCCAAAAGTAATTTTAAATTGTGTTGGCGTCACGTGACGGCAAGCAACCAACCAGGCGTTGTCTTGTGCCAGATTTGTTAAAACATTAAGGAAGTCAAAACTGCTTCCAGGAGATTAGCACATAGTTAACGGGATTAGTTTTAATCCTTGGAGCAAACGTGTAATTTTCCCCGTGAGTGTTACCCCGGGAGCATTAGACTGGATTCCAGTTTAACGCCAACGGCCAATTGAGAATTCTCTTTGTGTGTTTTTTTTTAAGTTTCCTCCGAGCGTCTAGTTCTTCATCCATAAAGCAATAATTCGGCGAGAAAACCCGAGTTAAAGAGCACTGGCGGTTGGAAACGCATTCAGTTCTTTATTTACAGATTTGGAGGAAGGGCAGCGAGTGGGGGAGGGGTGGAAAAGCAAGTTCAATTGCACTGAACGCAATTAGGTTAAGGGCGGCTTGCAGTTCGTGTTAGACGCTCCATTCTATCCAGCCCTGACCTTGCCGTTGAACTTGAAAGGCAAGGTCAACAATCAGACGAAACGCCGCGACCCCGACAACCGTCTAGTCTGAGTAAAGAACATAAACTTCCTCTGCGACTACAGTAAGTACTTGCTACCAAGGCGATGCGATGATAAGAAGCGCGTTTGGAGATACGATTCAAAATTAACAAAGGGGATTAAAAAAAAAGCGCAGCGGCAAAACTAGCTTTGGTATATCTGAATCAATTAGGATCCAGGAAGGGTTTTAAGAGCCTGCAATCTCCTCTTATTCCTTCGGATAATGCAGGTCAGTGTGGAAGCGTTTCACAGTCTGTTCAGTTGGCCGGTTGTTGTGTAATTGGTAAGAATTCAGAAGCGGTGGACCTCGCTTTAAATTAATTTCTGGTTAGATTCTGTGTCTAGGCCAAAGCAGCATTCTGGTTCGAAAACAAACGCGTTTTCCGTGTTTTTACTGGAGAAAAAAAGTGCTAAATCCTAATGAATTTGTGATCCCAATTTGACCGCTTCGCCTGGGAAAGCGTTTACTTCGAAAACAATTTGCCCCGCACGCATGTTTCGCTCTCCGAAAGCCGCGATTTAAAAGCAGCGTAGACCGTATAGTTATTGCCGATTTATTTGCGAAAACACATTTCATGGTGTTTTCACAAGTGTCTTCAGCAACGCTCTTTTAAATCGCAGTATTCTTGCCAGGCATTTGTTGATCTGACTCAGATCGCGCAAAAACAAAACAAAAAAAACCCAAAAGAAAAAAAAACACAAAAACCGCGGGGAAATTGGGAAAACATACGCTTTCGATTTGCAATCTGCGGCAACATGTGAAGTTGATTTCGTACAATTTTAGTTGATTGGTCCCCAAATGAAGACAAACCATACAGGCATGTCATTGAAAAAAAATCTATAACAATGTGCAGTGAAAAAATTATCTTAGCTGAGCAAAGAGCAAAAAAAAAGGTGCATTATTTATTGTATTGAATGTACTAACATTTAGTGCAGATAGTTAAAGACTTATTGTATTCAGGAGACCGTCTCATTTCCTTCTCAGCGTCAGAGATTTATTCTTCCGTTGTAACACGTGTAACATTCACTGTCTGCATTTTTTTGCCCAGCCTAATAAGCAGCAGAAGTTATTTTGAAGTTTAATTTTAATAGTGCGACCCACTCTGTCTGCGAATCTCTGATTAAATGTGAATGTAAAAAACGTTTACAAATCTTCCGAATTTGCTATTTTCATGCAGAACAATAGAAGCTAAACCTTTTGTGAAAAGGCACATTACAATTTAGGATTTTATTGAATGTAATTCACTTGAAACGGGGACGATTTCCCCCACACAATTCCCAATGTTTTAATTGAATTGTGGTTTGAACGAGGTTATATTTGTATACTATGAAGTTCCTTTTTATTAAATGTTTTTCTTCGATTGGTGTCAGGGAAAGCAGAAACGTTTGGTTATTTTGTTGAAATGTCAATTCTTTGTAGCAATTTAAATTTATATACCAGCCTCTTTTGGTATGTGCCAGTCGCTCTGTATTTGAACATGCATAACTTGTTCATAACATTCAGAAATCCCTAAAAAACCTCTAGATATGAATATTACATTTTCGATTTGCCCATGGCCAGCCGCGCTGGTTTAAATATTGTAC
Source organism: Leucoraja erinaceus (assembly GCF_028641065.1). NCBI lineage: Eukaryota > Metazoa > Chordata > Chondrichthyes > Rajiformes > Rajidae > Leucoraja > Leucoraja erinaceus. The sequence continues at coordinate 5,220,588 of NC_073403.1, forward strand.
ACTAATTAAAGGCAAGGCATTTTAATATAATGTTGTTAACTTGGATAGTTCGTTTACCTCTCTCTGGAAATATAGAAAATATCCTTAATTGTCTGCACAATATTTTACTTTTGCGCTTGCTTGTCCGTGTTTGTGGAAGTCAACGAGAGATTAAATCTTATCCACTTAGCTCGGCAGTAGCTGCCTCGGGCACAACGTGACTTGTGTGTAATATATGTCGAAATATATGAAGCAAAACGAGAGTTCATGTGATGAGTGAAATGTGTTCATCTTAAAATAGTCTTATAAAATAGATCTCTCCATGAATAAGTGCATCCTGGTGTAATCTTGCAAAGATACTAAAACACATCATCATTCATGCCCAAGGGAAACATGTGGTATTTGAACTGAGAACATGTATATTGCTGTACAAAATGGGACTGAAAATGCGGGATTTGGTAATTAGGAAGCACATTTATCAAAGATTTTGGTAACTGCACGAAGTCGTATCTGGGACGCAGATTTGTTAAAAGTGTTATACCACATTACAAAGTCACAATGATAGGGGGAGGATATCAGGCGAATCGAAATGGTGCTGACATTAATGGTGCAAAATACGAGATGGGAAAATATATGTGGAATTTGATTGATTCATGGAACTCAGAAATTAGATTTCACGCCATTGGTAGAAAAATGCACATTGAAGAGGAAATAAATATTCGGAATATTTTACATAGCCGACAGAGAATGTTTAGTTAATCTTCCTGGAACCATTTTTTTTTTTTGTCAGTTCTGCAGATGACACATTTGAAGGCTTTAAAAATAAAATAAGATATAGACACAAAACCACTCTGATTGCTTTAAAATAAAACTGGAAGTGTAAATGCACTACCTAGTTATGTTCAGTTAATACAGTTATCTCCAAAAATGAATCTAACAGGGTAACAATGAGAAAAATATATATATATATATAAATTAGTTTGGCTCAAAATTACGAATGTGTAATTCTGCGGTCTAGTCTTGGCAGTTTCGGAAGAACATCAGAATGGAACAGGCGCCGTTACGGGTCTTCAGACTGAAGGCACAGGATTGAATCTCCTTTTTAGCTGATTACCTGATTGCTATAGGAACTACAAGTGACGGTTGACAACTGCAGGAAAATGGTACCAATTAGTACGCCCCGACTTGATAACTCAAAGCCCCGGACTCAATTCGTTAACAAAATGAATGGGAAATTTAGAACGCGTTTTTTTTTCTCCTGAACATTTAAAACTATATCTACTGCATTAGAAGCGGAGCAGAGCCTACATTGCCATATATCTGTCTATCTAACTGTCTATGTTCGTGCAATCGATCCATCCATCTCTCTGCACATTGTTATGTTTAAGTGTGATTTATAGTTCGTGAGCTGCAATTTTCCCTCCAGCAATTGAATTATTATTTTTTTCTTTGCGATATGGAATGAAATTCCTGGCGTGTGGTAGCCCAGAGCCAATATTTCAGATTTGGACAATTACAGCCTTGACGTTGCCTGAAAATGATTTTGATTTATGAATTCAAAAGCGTTGTGCAGCCCTTCGGTTGTAGTACAGGCAGGGGGGCTAATCTTTTAATTACTATTAAAACACAAAGTACATGCTTTAGCAGGATAAGCGCTCAACCAAGAAAACCAAGCCCAATGACAAAGTAGTTTCTAAACACACCTATGCTATGGGACTATCTTCGTATTCAGTACTAAGCTATCTACATGTTAACTAATGAACAAGCTAAATGTTTAACCATGAAATTCTATCCCTATGCTACATGAGAATCCAAGATGTCTTCACGAAGTTACTCCATGGGGCAACACAAACTAGGTGTGTAGATGTCAGTATATCCTATAGGACGTATTAGGCTTAATCTTATTGCCATGGAGGCTAATCTTTTAAATGATGTATCACGATCCTTTGGACAAAATTACCCAAAACATTGTGTTTTGTCGCCTTTTTTTTCTCCTCTGTGCTATGTTTATCCGCACATACAAAAATGGGTATGAAGATCGTTAAATGTCATCTTTATATAATATTGTGACCCTATCAAAATATAGCCAAAGGCTTCTGTTTGCGTGATATTCAATTAAATTTGATCCTAGTGTAGTCAAGGCTCGAACAAGTACAACGGGTGGTGCAAAGAAGAAACTACCAGAGTGTAGTATATAGTGTTTTATATAATGCCCCTGTCCCACTTAGGAAACCTGAACGGAAACCTCTGAAGACTTTGCGCCCCTCCCAAGGTTTTCGTGCGGTTCCCAGAGGTTGCAGGTGGTTGCCGGAGGTTGCAGGTAGTGGAAGCAGGTAGGGAGACTGACAAAAACCTCCGGGAACCGCACGGAAACCTTGAGTGGGGCGCAAAGTCTCTAGAGGTTTCCGTTCATGTTCCCTAAGTGGGAGAGTGGCATTACAGTTTTTTTTTAGCGGATAGTATTGCTGGAAATGCTGGTAGCTACAATGGGATAGAGTTTTAAAGAGTTGAACCATTGTAATGGATTCATATAGATCAGGTTCT
>NC_073403.1:5228110-5268110 GCF_028641065.1 Leucoraja erinaceus
ACGTGCTGTTTGACAGTTTGGAAGAGAATAATATGTCCATTCATAATAAGACAACGCGATTCGAATTTTGCAACAGTTGCACATTTAAATCAACACGCCTTTACATTTATTTCTAATAGTCTTAAGTTGAATTGCAATTTTATTTGTCCAATATATCCCATATGCAGTAGTTGTGCATTGTGGACTCTGATATTAAAAACATCCCAACATATTAATCATAGGAACTATTCTGCGCTTCGCTATCCAAAGCCTTCCTTGTTGTAAAATAGTTTGCTGGAAGACATTAATTTAATACCAGGCACGGTTACTTGGTCTTTATTTTGCACCATCCATGTCATTGGAAATTTTCAAATCAGTTCACATTTAATGCATTATTTTAAAGTAGAAATAATTATTCCATATTATCCATGCATTTCACAAGGCATAGAAGGAGACAATTTCGAGTCTGTCAGTTGTCAGTTTAATTCTGTCAATTCCCTGTAATCTGTCCACTCTGTTATCTTTTCTGCCTCACACGCGCACAAACGGCCCCCGATTAGGTAGGAAGGAACTGCAGATGCTGGTTTTCACCGAAGATGGACACAAAATGCTGGAGCATCCCTGGAAAACAAAAGTAGGTGCCGTTTCAGATCGGAAGCCAACTTCAGATGGGTTCTTCAACATTCAGTTAGTCCAGTATTTTGTATCTAACTATCCCCGACTACCCGACCTGCCCTTGGGATAATTTACAGAAGCCAATTATCTTACTAAGGAAACATGTGTCACATTGCAGGTGAGATGTGATTGTACTGGGAATACAGAGGATGCCCTTGGCATTAGAAAAAATAGGTATGAGAAATGATGGGATATGACGTGGTTTGGAAGAGAGGATAGAGTCGGGATGAGATGTACAACATTTGAGGGTCATTGACAGAGTTAATTGGAAGGACGTATTCTCCTAATACCCCTGTCCCACTTAGGAATCGTGAACGGAAACCTCTGGAGACTTTGCGCCCCACCCAAGGTTTCCGTGTGGTTCCCGGAGGTTTTTTGTCAGTCTCCTTACCTGCTTCCGCTACCTGCAACCTCCGGCAACCACCTGCAACCTCCGGGAACCGCAGGAAACCTTGGGTGGGGCGCAAAGTCTGCAGAAACCTTAGAAACCTTAGAAACCGTTCAGGTTTCCTAAGTGGGACAGGTGACATTGGCGTTGAAATTCCAAATGTTATAGATATAAAGTAAATAGCAGAGGACTAGAGCATGGATGAGGAAAGGAAGGGTCGCGACCCGAAGGGTCACCCATCCCTTCTCCCCAGAGATGCTGCCTGTCCCGCGGAATTATTCCAACATCTTGTGTCCTTCCTGATGGTGATCGGGGGCTCACTGTTGAAAGGATGGCGGTGACAGAAATCCTCATCATATATTTTAAAATACCTAAAATAAAAATAAAATAAGAAATGGGAGGTGGCTAGACCAGGCGGCCTTTTAGTCCTGCTCTGCAATTCATCAAGATCATAGTTGAGCTCCCAACCCAATATCACTTTCCTGAATTATCGCCATATCCATTGATGTTTTGATATCTACAACACCTATAAATGTTTGGCTATAGATGAACGATGACGGAACCGGAAAAGCTATCTGTAGAATAGAAATCCAAAAGCTACCCATCATTAGATAAAAAATATCTCTTCATCTCAGCTCAAAATAGAGTACATTCGAGACCGGGACCCTTTAATTCTTGTCTTGTCAATCACAGTAAACATTCCCGCTGCACTAGCCTGCCCATGTCATAATGTTATAAGTGAGTACACCCTTACTATGTGGTCTGACATCGTGGACCAAACTCTTATGTGTGTGTGTGAGATTGTGTAAAGCTTTCTGACAATCCAATCTATTGTGTTATGGTGATACGTTTCTTCGCTATCTACTTTACGTCGACACTCCCCCCCCCCCCCCCCCCCCCCCCCCCCCCCCCCCCCCCCCCCCCCCTCCCCCCCCCCCCCCCCCCCCCCCCCCCCCAAGAACGTCAAAGGAGAAACCAAATGAGATCGTCTTTTGGATAGTTCATGGTGACCAGTCGGCCTTGTCACCTTATTTTTCAGTTTAGTTTGGGTAATTGTCACGTGCACCGAGGTACAGTAAAAAGCTTATGTTGCGTGCCATCCAATGGGCAGGATGACAATACATGATTGCAATCGAGCCATTTACAGTGTACAGTTACATGATAAGGGAATCATGTTTAGTGCAAGGTAAAGCCAGCAAAGTCCGATCAAGGATAGTCCGTGGGTCCCTGAAGATGTAGATAGTAGTTGAGTATAGAAGTTGGGATGTAATGTTAAAATTGTACAAGGCATTGGTGAGGCCAATTTTGGAGTATGGTGTGCAATTTTGGTCGCCTAATTATAGGAAGGATGTCAACAAAATAGAGAGAGTACAGAGGAGATTTACTAGAATGTTGCCTGGGTTTCAGCAACTAAGTTACAGAGAAAGGTTGAACAAGTTAGGGCTTTATTCTTTGATGCGCAGAAGGTTAAGGGGGAACTTGATAGAGGTCTTTAAAATGATGAGAGGGATAGACAGAGTTGACGTGGATAAGCTTTTCCCACTGAGAGTAGGGAAGATTCAAACAAGGGGACATGACTTGAGAATTAAGGGACATAAGTTTAGGGGTAACATAGGGGGAACTTCTTGACTCAGAGAGTGGTGGCTGTGTGGAATGAGCTTCCAGTGAAGGTGGTGGAGGCAGGTTCGTTTTTATCATTTAAAAATAAATTGGATAGTTATATGGACGGGAAAGGTATGGAGGGTTATGGTCTGAACGCAGGTTTATGGGACTAGGGGAGAATACGTGTTCGGCACGGACTAGAAGGGTCGAGATGGCCTGTTTCCGTGCTGTAATTGTTATATGGTTATATGGTTATATAGTTCAGCATTACTCTCTGGTTCTTCAATATAGATTCTAGCATACTTACTACTGTTGACATTATGTCGCCAGGACAGCAGGCCCACTTTTTCGCTTTTCCAATTTCTTAAATAATGGGGTGAGGTTGGTTACCCTCCTCCATTGCCCAGCTACAGTTACAGCATCGCCCATCTGCTGAGACATTTTACCCCCAAATCAATAGAAGATAACTAAAACACCCATTACCTTTTCAGTCATCGTTTCCCGACCATCTGACCGTAATCCTGAAGACCTGTGGGGATGATTGCGTCAAGGTGGGATCCGAGCAGATGCCAAAAGACAAAATTCTGCAGCACTCGTTCAACTGAGCTTCACTCAATCAATGCGAGGTGTCGCATTTTGGGAAGTTATTCCAGAGCAGGAACTTTATATTGAATGGCAGGGCCCTGGGGAGTACTGCAGAGCAGGGGGACCAAGGGGTGTGGGTACATAGTTCACCAGTTGGGCCGAAGGGCCTGTTCCGTGCTGTAAGACTCTAATATCATTTCCCACTGTTTTTTTTTAAACATTCAGCTTTTTTTTGCTATGTACAAGAATTAGAATGCTACCAATAAACTAGAGAGCAAAACGAACAATTAAACTTTTTATACTAACAAACTCTTATTGAAAATGCATATATCTATCACTACTTTAGCAATTGGACACATCGAGAAAACTCTTTTAAAGCATACCAATTAACCACTCCCTGCAGTTCGACCAAATTCATTGAATATTATTAACTCTGTGCAGTGATTAGAAGATCTGCAGGTTAATTAGTAATGTAGTGCATTAACTCGTGATTTATGGAATCAATTAGTGACCCTCGGAATGAATTGATAATGTGCGCTTCATTTGTGACAACCGATATGCATTAATTTTGTGGATTAATTAGTGTGAATTAACTGGAGGTGCTGAATATACTTATTGATTCACGGCATTAGTCACTACCGTAATATATCATTTAGTTGTTTGGTGCATTAATTACTCATTCAGTGGATTGAATTGTGGATTCGTGGCAGCGATACTCTTGCCAAGTGTGAAATCATCTATTTAATCTCGTGTTACGGCAACCCGGTGCTCCTGGCAACAAATTAAATATTTTTAACGTCAGAAACAGCATGTGGTAGGTAGAGGTTCAACTGTATAAGCATGTAGGCTAGGCTCATGCCTCTTATGTCCCCCCCCCCCCCCCCCCCCCCCCCCCCACCCCAGCCCCGGCTCTCAGTCTCAGCAAGGGTCTCGACCAGAAACGTCACCTGTTTCTTTACTCCAGAGACGTGGCCTGACCAGCATTACTCCAGCATTTCTGTTTATCTTCCGTGTAAACCAGCATCTGCAGTTCCTTCCTACACATTTAGAAATATAGAAACATAGAAAATAGGTGCAGGAGTAGGCCCTTCGAGCCTGCACCGCCATTCAAAATGATCATGGCTGATCATCCAACTCAGTATCCTGTGCCTGCCTTCTCTCCGTACCCCCTGATCCCTTTAGCCACAAGGGCCACATCTAACTCCCTCTTAAATATAGCCAATGAACTGGCCTCAACTACATTCTATGGCAGAGAATTCCACAGATTCACCACTCTCTGTGTACAAAACGTTTTTTTCTCATCTCGGTCCTAAAGGATTTCCCCCTTATCCTTAAACTGTGACCCCTTGTTCTGGACTTCCTCAACAGCGGGAACAATCTTCCTGCATCTAGCCTGCCCAACCCCTTAAGAATTTTGTAAGTTTCTATAAGATCCCCCCTCAATCTTCTAAATTCTAGCGAGTACAAGCCGAGTCTATCCAGTCTTTCTTCATATGAAAGTCCTGACATCCCAGTAATCAGTCTGGTCAACCTTCTCTGTACTCCCTCTATGGCAAGAATGTCCTTCCTCAGATTAGGAGACCAAAACTGTACACAATACTCAAGGTGTGGTCTCACCAAGACCCTGTACAACTGCAGTAGAACCTCCCTGCTCCTATACTCAAATCCCTTTGCTATGAATGTTAACATACCATTCGCTTTAGTTTCGTTTGATTTCGTTGAGTCTAGTTCAATTTATCATCAGGTGTACCGAGGTGCACATTGAAAAGCATTTTTGTTGCAGTCCACAGCCTACAGAAAATAGATACTAAAAGCTGGAGTAACTCAACGGGACTGGCAGCATCTATGGAGAGAAGGAATGGGTGGCGTTGCTTAAGAAGGTTCTCGACCCGAATCGTCACCAGCTTCCTGCTCACCAGAGATGCTGCTTGTCCAGCTGAGTTACTCCAGCTTTTAGTGTCTATCTACGGTTTAAAGAACCACCTTCTGCAGTTCCCTCTCACACACAGTCTCCAGGTAACGGATAAAGGGAATAATGTTGAGTGAACGATAGAGGCCAGTAAAGTCAATTATAGATAGTCTGATGGCCTCTAAAGAGGTAGATATTAGGCCAGGACCGCTCTTAAGTTAGTAATAGGGCGACATTGTGCAAGAGATTTGAGAACAATAACAAAGTTCTAAATCTGATGTGACAGAAGCGTTCTCAATGGAAGCTCATATAGTAACTCGTCGATGGAGAATGTAAGCGAAATTATAGCACTTCTGTGTTGCACAAATATCCAGTAGATACTTATAATTCCCAGATAATGTGAAGAAACGCTTGAAATAGAGATTTTGTATTCACATGCACATTAACTCCAGAACATACAAATTATTACACGGATTTATCTCTTGGACTCCTCGCTTAATGAATGAATATTGGTTTTCGTGAATGAATAACAAAAGAGGGAAATGCAGTCTCAGTGATACGTGACATGTAATGGTTTCTGAAACGCTGCATCTCAATTTCACTTAAACCGCAATGTGCTTTTTTTTTAACATGATGTTTACATTCCACTGGCAAATTATCTGTATATTAGCCAGGATGCTCCAAGTTATTTGTAGACGGCATTAAAAAAAAAATAGTACAGAGGACTTCATTGTATTTCGCGGATCAGCAGAAACTTGGAAAAAATTCTATGTGTCATATGGTCATCTCCTTGGGCTACATATGGAACAGAAGATCGTCACACATAAGGAATTCAGTGCAGAAATTGTGATAATTGGGCTACTATTCAAAGGTCAATGGCCTGTTGCACATTTGACAGAAACATTTTAGAATTATATGCAAACGTCGCCCAGATACGCAGTGGGTTCGATGGAAAAATACATTGGACCAGCAGAAGCAAAAGTTGCATTCATAGTTCTCATGATGTGGCTGAAATGGCGGGAGAAACTATTCAACCCAGTGACAGGCAGCCGTCACAAAAATTCTACAACCCCCTTCACCATATTATTTTCAATAACTATTGGACGATATTAAAAAAAAGAAAAGAAAACGGCGATATAATGATTATCAGTTCATGCAGATGTGTGGGGTAAATTATTTGACTCGGAAAGTGGTGGGTGCCTGGAATAGGCTACCAGGAGTGGTGGTTGAGGCATAAGGATAAGGGGGAAGTCTTTTAGGACCGAGATGAGAAGAACATTTTTCACACAGAGAGTGGTGAATCTGTGGAATTCTCTGCCACAGAAGGTAGTTGAGGCCAGTCCATTTGCTATATTTAAGAGGGAGTTAGATGTGGTCCTTGTGGCTAAAGGGATCGGGGGGTATGGAGAGAAGGCGGGTACAGGATACTGATTGGATGATCAGCCATGATCACATTGAATGGCGGTGCAGGCTCGAAGGGCCGAATGGTCTACCCCAGCACCTATTTTCTATGTTTCTATATTTCTATGTTTCTATATACAATAGTGGTGTTCAGAAGTCATTTAGGTAGGCGCATGGATATTCTGGAGATGGGAGGGCGTGGGTCATCTATAGGGAGATGAAATAAGTTTGGTTAGTCTGAAGAAACGTCACCCATTCCTTCTCTTGAGAGATGCTGCCTGTCCCGCTGAGTTACTGCAGCATTTTATGTCTATTTTTGTATTATGTTCGGTTGCTGTAAAACTGTAATAATTCTGGCCCAAAATGCCATCGTTGTCCGATTGTTCATTGTATTTCGAAATTATTTGATAGAAACTCTTCATTGGTAATCTCAAACTGCCCACTCAATTATTAATCTCCCCAGCAATGATCCCAGTTGGGAAAAACACCAACAAGTTTGGCCTCTTAGGTCCGCCATCCTCTTGATGGGAGATTGCAACCTTCACGTGGTCCACCCTAATGCAATCAACCCGACGTGCACAAACAAAAGATCAAATAGAACAAGTTGACCTACAACTTTAGGCTGTGCCCAAGAAGAAACGCCAGAGAGAAAAAACGACAATTATATTTACTTTAGATTTAGTTGTATCATGGCATAATGAATGAACGGACAACCAAACGCATCGCACATTAGATTATCATCAGTCTGCGGATATACAAATCCATTATTTACTAAGGTTAAAGGAAATATGGTCTTGGACACGTAGTTATATTAGGTTAGTTACCAACTGAGGCCTTTTGTATGGCTATGGAAAACGAAACGTGGCATAGAATCAATGGTATTATCAGAGCATGAACCCTTCAAAATCACTGCGGCGCGGTTAGGTATTGCTTGAACTACGTTGAATTCTGCGATTAGAAATGCAATTTGACCATGGGGCTAGGAATTCAACAATATGATTATATTAATCATTTGTTTTCAAGCTGTGAATGCACTGGTTTTGTTTTTGGGATGAACCAAATGTACAATCTATGTTTTCCCTGGTGGCCATTCAGCACCGCGCAGCAGGCATTTAGTCATTTCGTTTACGGAGCGCTATTGGATTGATTAATGGGTGAGCAGTTTTGTTTTTCTTTGCGAATGCCAATCAAAGTGAGGCAATGCCTGACTCAAATAAGAACTGGTCATTCTAACACAAAGTTGGGTCCGATCTGGTGCTGGGGACTAGCTCGCACAACACTGTGCTAGTCACATGATATCATTGGGGTGTTAGTATTAGATTACAGTATGATGTGACTATTTGTGATGAATGTGCGAAGTTAATTTTAGCCTCGGCGACTACGGCTCTGCAGAGGTGGGAATGTACACAGAACAGTGGCTGATGGGGTGAGCATTTGGAATGGACGTGCGTAATGACGGGATGTTTATTTTTTTCCTGTGAGGATGGAAGCGTCCAAATCATTTTACCTTTTCTTTCGGTCCGGCGTTGTAAGTTCAGAAGTTCAGAAGTTCTAGGAGCAACATTTGGCCATTCGGCCCATCATGTCTCTACTGTCCGGCTGATCTATCTTTCCCACTCGACCCACCCCTCGTGCCTTCTCCCCGTAACCCCGGACACCCTTACTGATCAAGAAGAAAACGCACGTACTCACATGGAGAACGTACAAACTCCGCACAGACAGCACCTGCAGTGAGGATCGACCCCGGGTCTCCAGCAAAGTAAAAGGCAGCAACTCTACCGTTGCGCCACAGTGGCCCATTACTTCACTGTAGTTATATCCGATTCCTTTCCGGTTAGAGTCCTTTTGCAGCTACCTACCACGCCACGACCCAGAAATAACGGCGTTAAATGTTGCTGCACTTGAAGCTGAAATGTGCAAAAATAGTGTGTAGGAAGGAACTGCAGATGCTGGTTTAAACCGAAGGTAGACACAGAAAGCTGGAGTAACTCAGCGGCACAGGCAGCATCTCTGGAGAGAAGGAATGGGTGACGTTTCGGGTCTCGACCCGCTGAGTTTCTCCAGCATTTTGAGTCTATCTGCAAAAACAATATTGGTAGTCCTGTACAGTAAAACTGTACGTCAACTGACAGATACGTTGAGAAACAATCAGGCCAGAGTAAGTGGTTAAATTATTTGTTAATCTTGGGGGACTAACCAATTCAAGAAGGGTCTCGACCCGAAACGTCCCCCATTCTTTCTCTCCAGAGATGCTGCCTGTATCGCTGAGTTACTACAGTTTTTTGTGTCTATCCTCGGTTTAAAACGGTATCTGCTATTCCTTCCTCCGCGATAAGAATATGAAAACGCATCGTTGCGGCTTTTGATTTTGCAGAATTGTTTCTAAACTGTGGTGATATTATTTACTGCTTCGCATTCCGGAAATGTGCTCAATTATTCCGTTCAAATTGCGTTAATTGCTTCAAAATGCGCCACGATGCCATTCTAATTTATTTAATAGTCATTTGACCTCAGAACTAGCCTGGGAATAAATACTGTTCAAGAAGGAACTGCAGATGCTGGAAAGTCGAAGGTACACAAAAATGCTGGAGAAACTCAGCGGGCGCAGCAGCATCCATGGAGCGAAGGAAATAGGTAACGCTTCGGGCCGAAACGTTACCTACGGATCTGAAGAAGGGTTTCGGCCCGATACGTTACCTATTTCCTTCGCTCCATAGATGCTGCTGCGCCCGCTGAGTTTCTCCAGCATTTTTGTCTACCTGGGAATAAATACTGTTGTGTATGCGGGCCGGAGGGCGGGCAAAGCGCTTTCACTCAGAACCAATAGATTCGTTGTTACTTAAATATGAGACCGACGAAATAATAATAAAAATAACATCTAGTTCATTTACTATTAAAACATAAATATTCATTTATATTGAAACAAAAAGTATAGCAAACAAAATATTAGCATTTGGTTAAAAACACTCACGTCTTCCAACTAAAATAGAATTATATTCCCCCCCCCCCCCCCCCCCCCCCCCCCCCCCCCCCCCCCCCCCCCCCCCCCCCATTATTGTTACATGTTTCCAGCATCTTTCTGTCATTATTTCACATTTGTTGACTTGAATGGCACCATTTAGCGACTCGGATTAAGGCATGTCTGAAACATCTATCAAGCAACTTAGAACCATTTTGTGGAAGATAACATTCCGTACAGCAATATTTATCTCTTTATTTTAGCTGTCTATTTACCCCGGTTGGGGGGGGGGGGGGGTGTTTTGGCGTCACACACACACTAACCACCCCCCACCCCCCCCACACACACACACACAAACCTTCCCCCCATCACACACACTAATCACCCTCCCCCCCACACACACACACTAACAAACCCCCCCCCCCACACACACACTAACCACCCCCCCACACACACACACACACGCAAACCTTCCCCCAACACACACCTAACCCCCCCCACACACAAACCTTCCCCCCACACACACACTTACCACCACCCCCCACACACACACTAATCACCCTCCCCCCCAAACACACACTCTAACCACCCCCCCTTGATATTATATTAATATTATTCATTGGCTCCTTTTACCCCATCCCCACCCTATCTCGAGGGGCAAAGAGAGTGGGGCAGAGAAAGAGTGAGAGGGAGAGAGGGAGGGAAATGAGGATTACCGGATGTTGAAGACGAATAGCGGTGTAAAATTTGAAACTCAAAAACGCCGTAGGTTTTGACAAGTTGACTCGTGTAAAAAACACGAGGCTCTCGTACATACATTTCAATTATTGACCTTCACGTCCGACTGCGAGAGCGTGGAAATAGAGGCTCTAGAGGTTTGGAAATCGTGATGGGGTTTTCGTCGTGGCTGGAGACTTCAACCAGGCAAATCTAAAAACTGTCCTGCCTAAATTCCACCGTGTCCGACGAGAGGTCAAAACACATTGGATCATGTATACAGCAACATCAAGGATGGATGTGGTTTGTAGATTTCAGTTCTGCATTTAATACCATCATCCCCAGGAGAATGGTGGACAAACTGTCTGACCTGTGTGTTAATGCCAACACATGCAGATGGATCAAGGACTTCTTAACAGACCGCCCACAGACTGTCAGGATGGGGTCCAATCACTCCCCAGTCCTGACGCTCAGCACAGGAGCGCCACAAGGTTGTGTGCTGAGTCCCATCTTATACACAATATACACACATGACTGCACACCAACACACAGCACAAACCGGATCATCAAGTTTGCAGATGACAGGACTGTGGCGGGGCTGATAAATAACAACGACGAGTCTGCCTACAGAGATGAAGTCCAAAAACGGGTGCACTAAAAATAACCTGGTACTCAACCCAACCAAAACAAAATAACTGGTTGTTGACTTCAGGAGGAAGAGGAGAGAGGAACCTGCTCATATCCACATCCAAGCAGACATGGTGGAGAGAGTCACTGACTTTAAGTTTCTGGGTATATACATCTCCCAGGACCTCACATGGACAGTGAACACCACCACTCTCGTGAAGAAGTCACAGCAGCGGCTGTATGTCCTGAGGTCTCTGCGGAGAGCAAACGTTTCACAGCCGCTGCTGCTGTCCTTCTACCGGTGCGCCGTGGAAAGTATCTTCTCCTGTGGCATCCTGGTGTGGTTTGCTAGCTGCACTGTGGCTGAGATGAGGGCGCTGCAGAGAGTTATTAAAACTGCACAGAGCATCACAAACGCTCAACTGCCCTCCCTGGATGACATTTGACTCATCCCACCCCTGCCAACCACCTTTTCACCCTGCTGCCCTCTGGGAGGCGATACACGTCTCTGAAGGCCCGCACTTGTAGACTAATTAACAGTTTCTACCCATGTGTTATAAAAGAACTAAACTCAGATAGACAACACTGCGGGCAACACAACACAATCCATGGGGCAATATAATGCGCAATATTTGTTTATATTCCTATTATCTATTTATTAATTTAATTTACTGATCTTGCCGGTATACGAGAGTCAATGGTTGTTTGTGTTTTTGTTCTTTTAATCTTTTATCCTGTGTCTTCTATGTATACCTCTGAAGGGAGTGGTGAATCTCTGGAACTCTCTGCCACAGAAGGTAGTTCAACCCAAGTTCATTGGCTATATTTAAGAGGGAGTTAGATGTGGCCCTTGTGGTTAAAGGGATCAGGGGGTATGGAGAGAAGGCAGGTACGGGATACTGAGTTGGATGATCAGCCATAATCATATTGAATGGCGGTGCAGGCTCGAAGGGCCGAATGGCCTACTCCTGCACCTATTTTCTATGTAAGGAAATGCAATGAAATTTCGTTGTACAGTTGTTGTGCAATGACAATAAATGTATTTGATTTGATTTGATTTGATTTGATGTTGGAATTGGGGCTGGAGTTTACAAGTCGCATCGGAACTGAGGGTGGTTTGGTTGGATGCGGGCATTCACTAGTATCAGATGTTAAGGCAAAACGTGCCCATTTGCTACGAATCTGGCCACGTTCTACTTTATCCCCACGCGATTAATAGTTTAAAAGTTACAGAGGACACTAGAAAGGAAGAAGCCAAGATAAGCAAACTCCGTTTTGGAGTTTCGTGCAAGGGAAACCATACTTGCCCAATATATTGGAGTTCATCGAAGAAGCCGTAGACATTGTGGACACTTGGGCACCTGTGGGTCTGGTGTGTTTAGATTTCCGAAAGGCATTCCAATGAGTTATGGCGTTGAAACAAATCCCACGATGTTTTCTTAATGTATTGGCACGGGTAGAGCTTGGCTGATTAACAGGCAACAAGAGATTTACAGAAAATGAGCATTTTGCTGTTTGGCAAGATGTAACGACAGGTGTGCAATGAAGATCAGTAATGGGCCTCACCTGCTTGCAGTCTTTATAAAATGAAGGCATCATTCGGGTCCATATTTTCACCTTGGTAACAGAATAAAGTTAAGTAAGAAAGTAATTTATATGTGGATTACACAGAGACATAAGTGAAAGTTTTAAAAAATGCAGATACTGGAAATCTGATACTGAAAAAAATGGCCCTTTGTATATTTCTTCATAAAAGTAGAAAATCCTAAAAATCCTGAAGTGGGCCGGGCATGTGAAGACGAAAAGGGTTCATTGTCAAAATCAATTAACTTTAATCAAAACTGGCCTTCTGCTGAACAACCGTTGCAATAAAAGAAATGAATCTAGCAACGATGGCAGTTTTGTTGGAATTGCAGATCCAATTGCAGAACAAGGAATTGCAGAAGCTGGTTTACCAAAAAAGACACGAACTGCTGAAGTACCTCACCGGGTCAGGAGACAATGGATAGGTGAGGTTTCCGGTCGAAGAAGGGTCCAGACCAGAAATATCGAGGCTGAAGAAAGGCCCAGACCCGACACATTACCTATCCATGCTCTCCAGAGATGCAACCTGACCCGCGAAGTTACTCCAGCACTTTGTGTCTTTTTTTTTAGAATAAGTTAGTGCTACTTGAAAGACGTCAAATGTGTGCATTTGTCGATGCATGAGGATAATCTTCGATCTTAGATTTTAGAGAAAATGAATTGAGATTCATCAAACGCTCAGTACATTCATTTGACCTGTAGTGGCAGGTGGATTTGAAATGTCATACGTGGAACTTTAATTGTAATCATGTGGAACAAGTTGGGGACATTTTCACATTTCATTTTCACAAAAAGATTTGAGTAAAGGAGCAGGGAGGTTCTACTATAGTTGTACAGGGTCTTGGTGAGACCACACCTGGGGTATTGTGTACAGTTTTGGTCTCCACATCTGAGGAAATACATTCTTGCCATAGAGGGAGTACAGAGAAGGTTCACCAGACTGATTCCTGGGATGTCAGGACTTTCATATGAAGAAAGACTGGATAGACTCGGCTTGTACTCGCTAGAATTTAGAAGTTTGAGGGGGAATCTTATAGAAACTTATAAAATTCTTAAGGGGTTGGACAGGCTAGATGCAGGAATATTGTTCCCGATGTTGGGGAAGTCCAGAACAAGGGGTCACAGTTTAAGGATAAAGGGGAAATCTTTTAGGACCGAGATGAGGAAAACATTTTTCACACAGAGAGTGGTAAATCTGTGGAATTCTCTGCCACAGAAGGTAGTTGAGGCCACAGTTCATTGGCTATATTTAGGAGGGAGTTTGATGTGGCCCTTGTGGCTAAAGGGGCCAGGGGGTATGGAGAGAAGGCAGGTACAGGATACTGAGTTGGATGATCAGTCATGATCATATTGAATGGCGATGCAGGCTCGAAGGGCCGAATGGGTTCCCTGTGGCGGCGTGGCTCTCTGCCGGGTGTTCCGGTTTCCTCCCACATCCCAACGACGTGCAGGTCTGTGGGTAAATTGGCCTCTGTAAATAGTCCCAAGCGTGCAGGAAGTGAATAAGAAAAACGTGACAATATAGAACTGGTGTAATCGGGTGACCCTAATGCATGGCCAGAGCGAGCAACACCGAAAATTGGAGGAACAGCACCTCTTATTCCGCTTGGGGAGTCTGCATCCTGCGGGCATGAACATTGAATTCTCCCAATTTTGTTAGCCCTTGCTGTCTCCTCCCCTTCCTCAGCCCTCGGGCTTTCTCCTCCTCCTTTTTCCTTTCTTCTCCCCGCCACCCCCCAGCAGTCTGAAGAAGGGTTGCGGCCCGAAACGTTGCCTATTTCCTTCGCTCCATAGATGCTGCTGCACCCGCTGAGTTTCTCCAGCACTTTTGTCTACCTCCGTTCAATAGTCTGTCTCCTGTGATGGAGACGGTGAGACCCTGAAACGATTGGGAGATGTCGGAGATGGTCTAAGTGAGTTTGAGAGCAGGACGGAAATCAGTCGTGAAGTTGATGAAGTCAGTGAGTTCTGCATGGGTGCAGGGGGCGAAGTAGCGGAGGTAGAATTCGGGGATAGGGCCAGCGGACGCCTGGAACAGTAATTGTTCGACGTGCCCTTACAAAGAGTCAGTTATAACCGACAAAGTTATAAACATGAACCTGTTTACAGTGACCTAATCAACGGTTTGAAGCACTGCCATTTACTATCGTTCTCTCTTATTTCCGGCATTTAGGGTCTAACATTTACTTGGAGTTTGTGGTTAAAAATATTCAATTAATAATTTTTGCACCATCTTAAAACATGCACAGTCAGATAGTTTAGATAGTTGGCATTCTAAAGAAACGACTATCACTGAACGGCGACAGGTAGACCCAATATGCTGGGGTAACTCAGCGGGCGAGGCAGCATCGCTGGGCGACGTTTCGGGTCGAGACCCCATCTTCAGATCATCCCTCCTCACCCGCTGAGTGTTATGCCCCTGTCCCACTTAGGAAACCTGAACGGAAACCTCTGGAGACGTTGTGCCCCACCCAAGGTTTCCGTGCGGTTCCCGGAGGTTTTTGTCAGTCACCCTACCTGCTTCCACTACCTGCAACCTCCGGCAACCACCTGCAACTTCCGGGAACCGCACGGAAACCTTGGGTGAGGCGCAAAGTCGCCAAAGGTTTCCGTTCAGGTCTCCTAAGTGGGACAGGGGCATAATCTAATACACCCACATTCTCACAAACATTTCTTAAACTGAATTGTAGTTTTACAGTCTGAACATTAGCCAATCATCTGAAAGAGTTTAATAATTTTATTGGATGAAAATAGAATTGATATTGCACAGTAGCCGCGGAGAGAAGACGTCTGTGTCCGGATACAGCAGAATATAGATTGGTCATAGATATGGGCGGGGAAATGGTCGATCGAGTTTCATCCGGGTAAATGTGAGATGTTGCATTTTGAAATCGGTATTGATTTGTCATGGTCACGTGTACCAAGATACAGTGACAAGTGTCGTTTATCTCGTCAAATCCTACCGTGCATGAGTTGAATCAAGCAAGTACAACACGTAAGGCAAATGGAAAAATAACCAGAGGAAAAATATATTGTTACATCTTAACAGTATTAGAGGAACAGAGAAAGTGCTGGCACTAAAAGTCACGAGCCGCGTTAATGTAGGTTGGAAGATCGGTATTGCACGCTTTTATCTTATGAGAGGTCCTTTCTGTAGTCTCATAATAGTGGCGACGAAGCTATTTCTTAATCTGGTAATTCGTGGTTTCACATTTTGTATCATCTGCCCGCCAGGAAAGTGGTGAACAGGAAATGACTGGTGTGTAAGTTGGCCTTGATTACGTTGGCACCTTTCCTGAGGCAGCGTGAAGTGCAGATAGAGTTGATGTGGGGATGCTGGTCTGTGTGGTGGACTGGGTTGCATCCACAAGTCTGCCTCTCTCCCCCCGTCTCCTCTCCTCTCTCCCCCGTCTCCTCTCCTGCAGTCTTTGCCAGAGCTCTTGCACACCAAATCCCCACATGAGGCATACTGAAATGCATCAGTAGAAATTGTTAGAGTTGTTGGAGAAATGCCGAATGTTCTTTGTCTCTCGGGGAAGTAGAGATGTCAGCGTGCTATCTTGACCCTAGTGGTTAGATTTGGGAGATCAAATGTAAGGGGAAGTTATAGATTTATTGGCAGGACCATTGAAGGCATTGATGTACAAATGGATTTTAGGATCCAAATCCATAGCTTTCTCAAACAGTAACAGCGCAGGTGGGTAAAATTGTAAAGAAGGCATATGACATACTTGCCTTCATCCGCGGGCCATTGAGTGTAAGGGTCAGGAAGTCATGTTGCAGCTTTGTAGAAATTTGGTTAGGCTGCTTTTGGACTGTTGCAGTTCCTGTCACTCATTTGCAGGAAGCATGTGACGTCTTTGGAGAGGGCCGAAGGGAGGTGGCAGGATGCTACTTGGGATGAGAGGATAGTAGCCATAAGGAGAGGTTGAACAAGCCTGGATTGTTTTCTCTGGCATGTTCGGAGGCTTGATAGATGTTTATGAAAATACAGATAGGTTCTTCTTCTTTCCCAGGCTGGAACGTTCAAATATTAGATGGCAGAGCAACAAGATCAGAGGACGGGATTTTAATGGAATTGTAGGGAGATTTTCTTTGATGCCCAGAGGGTGGTGGCTACCTGGAACGTCAGGGTTGTGCTGGAAGCGGGGACGATAATGGCGATACGCAGTGCATGGAGGGATATGGAAGGATATGGAGCAGATGTTGACAGAACGGGTGGGTTTAACTTAGTATCGTGTTTGACACAAGCCTGGGAAGCATTGGACGGTCTGCTCCTGTCTTATACTGTTCAAACTGACAACACATGTTTAATGTTACAGACATATCATTTATCAGTCTGGTTAGAAATGGGCTGGAAAGACACAATTTTTGCTCGGAATTGGAATATCCACTGACGAATGTTGAACCGTGAATTGTGTTTGTGTGTAATGCAATTGGGCTGGAGTTTATTAATGGTACACAGGGCAAATGCCACTCAATCAGTCCCATGAAGCAACGACGAGCAAGCACTGGGAAGTATGTACACTGACAGAAAGCCAGTCTGATCCAAATCCCCCTTCAAGAGGCAGATCAATTGGGCTTTATGGACATTGTGAAAGTTATTCTCTCCAAGGACAGCTACGGACAGGGCCGGGCCCCTTTAACCTTTATGTAAATCCAGTAACTGGCATCTGGACAGGCGTTTCCTGTTGTTGGACGCCAGTACGCATGTTCGGGACATTCCATGCATTACGTCACATAAGCGCACAGAACTCAAAACAAACATCGACAGTCATGTGATCAGCCTTCATTTTTCTTGCACTTGTTATTCTCCACAAAGACGGAATACCGTCGCAGAATTAAACGTTGGGTTTCATAATCTAGTTTTAAAAAGCAATATTGCTTTTCCGTGGCTACTTTCGACGAATGACGGTAAATTGCAAAGCGGAGTGACTGTTCCTTTCTGTGTAAACAGCAAACGTGACAAGATATAACTTTAATCAAAACATTGGGAAACTCTCGTGCTCGCCTTAAATGGGGCATTTTGGATCCAAGGACTCACACAGTAAACGTAGATGTTACTTTAAATGTGTAGTATGTGTGCTGAAGTCAACTGCCTTCCCAGAGGCGATTTAATTATGTTAGCAAAACATTCAGTAAATGCTCAGGTTCTTGGCACGCCGTGGTCTGATAGCGCAGAAGGAGATTCTATTGGAAGTGAAGATAGACACAAAATGCTGGAGTAACTCAGCGGGACCGGCAGCATCATTTGGCAGAAGGAATGGGTGACGTTTCGGGCCGAAGGAGGTGCTGCCTGTCCCGCTGAGTTACTCCAGCATTTTGTGTCTATCTTTGGTTTAAACCAGCATCTGCAGTTCATTCATACACAACACGGTCTATTGGAAGTAACGTTTAGATCACATTTGATACCACAGTCAAATATGTCTTGTCATGGTGGTCAAAATGGAATACTATTTCGAGAAGGGGACGTCCCTGTGGCGTCTGAGTGAGATGAAGTTACTCAAGAAACGGATTTGTTCTTTCATCGCATTACTATCTCTGAGAGATTTCTCCGCCCGAAATTAATACACGATCGGGATAGAGGCATATACAACTATGAGGTATAGGCAAGCAAAGCAGTCAGATCCATTTCCCCAGAAGGTATACACAAAATGCCAGAGTAACTCAGCGGGCCAGACAACATCTCTGGATAGAAGGAATGGGTGATGTTTCGGGTCGAGACCCATCTTCAGACTATTTTTAAAGGCTGGAGGGCATAGATTTATGGTGATAGGGCGGTTGGGGGGGGGGGGGGGGGGGGGGGGGGGGCGGTTAAGGAAAGGTGCGAGTGATGTTTTACAGGGGCTGGGTTGGATGACTGGAAAGCGCTGGCAGGTGTGATGGTGGAGGCACATAGAACAGGCGCATTTAAGCGGCTTTAGGTAGGGACACGGCATTGATTTGCAGGGAATGGAAGGATATGCAACATTTGTAGGCAGAGAAGATGGCCGCGGGACAATCGCCATCGCCAGCCGGGGCTTTGACTTTGACTCTGACATCGGGGGGGGGGGGGGGGGGGGGGGGGGGGGGGGGGGGGGGGGGGGGGGGGGAGAGAGTGCAGTGGAGAGATAAGTTTTTTGGGCCTTCCATCACAGCGATGTGATGGATGTTTATGTAAATTATGTTGTGTCTTGGGTCTATTTGTTTGTAATGTATGGCTGCAGAACGGCATTTCGTTTGGACCTCAAGGGGTCCAAATGACAATTAAATGACAATTAAATTGAATCTTGAATCTTGAATCTTGAATCTTGAATCTTGAGATTAGCTTAACTTAGCTTGGCATCGTGTTCGGCATGGACATTGTGGGCCGAATAGCCTGTGCCTGCGTTGCAATGTTTCATATTATATGTGTACCACTGCCACAGTAACTACATTTAACACATATTAGATTGAGCATGAATACAAATTAAATACAATACAAATTAAAATTTTGCAAATACTCAGCGTGGCAGGCAGCATTTGTGGATCGGTGGTCTACTGGGAACTCCCAGCATTCACTGTTTTCATTTCGGATTCTTAGCATCATTAGATTTTATCTTTTAACTGGCGACGAATCCCTTTGCGACATCCTATGAAATGACGTCAGCATCTAAATTGAAGTTCTTTCTTTGCTTGTCGACTTAAATATATATTTGGAAGCTGCTGTTAAAATCGTTTTTGCAATGTGCATTCTCGATTATACCAATTAATTTGCTATCAAATATTCTTACCATCTCTTGTTACTTTATCAAATAGCCATAACCTTTCTGGTTATGGGTTTAGCATTGTCAACTGGACAGTGAAACAGTGGACAACATTGATCCACACAGATCATACCACAAATGCCCTTTTATTACTGACCCATCTACAAGTGGAAAAATAAGGCTCTTATATTGAATACCTCACGGGAATCTCATAAATCTCTCGTTTCTCCTCATAATTGTGCGTCTGCCGTTTGTCCTCAAATATATATTCTGTCCCTTCTTCAAATCCAGGTAGCCAACAAAATCAAATATCCATCTATATGTCCAAATGCATCCACATTCTCTGTTCTTGTCATTGTTCTGTATCTCTCTACATCGTCCTCTATATCCCTCGTTTCCTTTTCCGGTGACTTTCAGTCTGAAGAAGGGTCTCGACCCGAAACGTCACCCGTTCCTTCTCTCCAGAGATGCTGCCTGTCCCGCTGAGTTACTCCAGCATTTTGTGTCCATCTTTGTTCTTCCTTTCTCTGCAAACATCATATCGTAGACACTGTGTATTCCTTCATTTCCCAGTTGCTATGCACCTTAGTTGCCTAGGCCCACTCACCAGCAGTAGATTTGCCCGAGGAAGAAATGGGATCCAATATTATAAAATTCTGCATTGGCTCATAGCGTTGCTGATTTTGTGCACAGCCATTCTTTGTATTGAGATATTGTAAGCCCCAGGTTTAGGACTTGCAGTGGTACTCTTCTATAACCTTGCACTTGGGCCTTAACTCGCCAACTTGCACGCGATTTATAGTTCAAAGCGCATTCCTCCCCCGTTCGTTAATTTGGTTATATGCATTGCCCCACTCTGTGTACATGTTAAAAAAAAAATAATAATAATCTAAGGTCATATGAAGCATTGCAAGTCTGCAGACGCTTGTTTGAAAACGATTCTGCGCTACTATTGCAGATACATTGTCTGTTTCAAGAAACCCAAGTTTTCATGCTATCTTCAGACCGGTCCTCCTGCTGCAAACTCCTTTTTCAAACCCTTCCTTCCTGCATTTTTTTCCCCTGCAGTTGTTCATGACTATTTCCATTCTGTTTTACATTGTTTTAATTCATACTAAGAACATCCCAATGAATCTTGTGTTGTGTTCTCGCTGCAGCCTCGACAATTTTCCTCTCGGCAGTAAACATGCCGAGGCTTGACTAAACCAAATATAAAATAGTGCAGATGCAGGAAATCCAACATAAACACCAACTGTTGGAATCATTCAGGAGCCCGGGCAGGATGCGTGGAACTGGAATGAAAATGTATGGTCTGAGATTTAGCCGTGTTTTTGATTTTTCTCTATCGACGCAACTCGACATACTGAGAGGGTTTTTTTTTGCTTGTTTTCTGTGTTTCTATTAGCACAGCTTGATTGTTCAGTAAACATACCATTTGCCTCGCTGCATAATAAAAAAACAAACAGTCGCCAGCCAAAGCTGTTTTGGTTGGCTTGTGCGTGTGCCAAGGTCGCGAAATTATTCAATACCTCTGAAATAACGGGAAACGCAAACATGCAAAGCCAAGAATAATACCATCGAATGAGGTTCTTTGGATTTGGTGGAGGTCATCTGCAATTCACCGAAATGGAAGCCTAAAATCACGATAGTTTGATTGCCTGTGGAATTTTCATCCCGGCTTATACTTCAGAATCAGAATCAGAATCAGAATCCCACTGTATTCGCCAGTATGTTTTGCAACATACGAGGAATTTCATTGGCCAGGTCAGTCATACAATGAAAAGTAACAGATCACTTCAAAAACACATTTTAACATGAACATCGACTCCTAAACATTCCTCACTGTGATGGAAGGCGGAATAAAGTTCAAGTCCTTCCCTTAGTTCTTCCTCCGTCTATTTCACTTGATAAAAGGCAAACGAACTAGATCAACACTAGATGTAATTTGAAAAAGTGGTTTCTAGCTTCTTGCAGCTGAGGAATTCGCAATACAGATCAATAGAAAGCATTACGTTTAGGAAGGAACTGCAGATGCAGGTTTAAACCGAATATATACACAAACGGATAGGAGTAACTCAGCGGGTCACCGCCACCGCCTATATGTCTCGTTTCACTTTCCCTGACTCTCAGTCTGAAGAAGGGTCTCGACCCGAAACACCCCCCATTCCTTTTCTCCAGAGATGCTGTCAGACCCGCTGAGTTTTCCAGCTTTTGTCTATCTACAGAGAGTATATTTTATTCGGAATGTTATTGCGGCCTTCTATGGTAACTGGCCCCCTAAAAATCCAGTATATGCCTTGAATTCTGCACAAACCGTGTTAGCATGATTTCAAATAACGTCTGCCAATTTGTTAAGCTGTCTGCTCCTCCTTTTTCCTTTCTTCTCCCCGCCACACCCCATCAGTCTAAAGAAGGGTTTCGGCCCGAAACGTTGCCTATTTCCTTCGCTCCATAGATGTTGCTGCACCCTCTGAGTTTCTCCAGCCTTTTTGTGTACCTAATGCATGGACTTGTTGGGCCGAAGTGCCTGTGTCCATGCTGTATCTCAAAAATAAACGAAAGTTTTTTTCCCCCTTTTCTGATTCTACAGAGCACACGTCTTCAACGATAGACAAAAAGCTGGAGTAACTCAGCGGGACAGGCAGCATCTCTGGAGTGAAGGAATGGGTGACGTTTCGGGTCGAGACTGTCGCACGTCTTCAAAGATTCATTTTGTTTACCAGTGCTACATAGTAGTGTAATTAAAAAGGCCATTCTATAATGAAATCTTGGGGTCAGTTTAAATGCAAGTTCAAGATCAAGAGAGTTTATTGTCATGTGTCCCTGATAGGACAATGAAATTCTTGCTTTGCTTCAGCACAACAGAACATTGTTGTACATTGACTACAAAACACATGAATAAATAAGCAGTAAAACATATTACAAATAACTTTGTATTTGAAGGGACTTCCACGTAAAATAATTACAAATTACAAATGCAGCTTTCATATATATTAAAATGTAAAATGGTGCGTTATACTAAGTTGAATGACAAATGTTTATCATTATGTATGTCCATTTAAATGGAATTGTGAGTGAAAGGTAGCAACTTGCTGTTTATGTTTGAAACTCAGCTGCCTCCCGCAGTTATTGTTTAAGATGCTGATGGTTCTTAGGATTTGTAAATATGTCGTTTATCTTTCTTTATAACAGCAGTTTTGTTCAGAAAGTTCATCCGTACTCATGAGGGTTGAATATTCATTGCTTGTGCTCATCAGGTTGACAATGAGAACTGTCATCTGACGTCGAATATATAATTCAGTTTCATGTGCTTAAATAAGGCAACTATGAGGCAGCTTTCACTAAATTCCCTTAAAGTGTGTTCTTACTGTTACCGTGATCCTCTTCATACTTCGTAAAAACAAGCTGGTGGATTTTGAGAAATGCTTCCCCCAGCAGACGGGCAAGGAGTTTTGACAGAACGTTTAACAGCTTCAAACAATTACTAAAATTTTATTAAGCTAATGTTGTGAAGGGCCCTTTATTCCCTGCACAGTTGGAAGTTCACTGCCACTCTCTGATACCCAAGAAACGAGCGTGGTCAGATGGGAACATCATCCATTTAGTTGGAGACAAGAGCGACTACAGATGCTGGTATCTTGAGCAAAGCACAAAGTGCTGGAGGAAGTCAGTGGGTCAGTCAGCATCTGTGGTGAGACAGAGGACATCCCGGGACAGCAACCGCCCTCTCACACTGATTGCTGTAGGGGGCAGAGACCTGGACAGAGCCTGGCAGGTAAAAGGTGAAAGGCGGGAGAGGGTTATTGGCAGATGAGTGGAATAATTGACGATGGCTAGTTGTGTAAAGGATGTCAGATAGAGGGTGATGTGGAGGAGCGAAATGTTAAAACGGGGGGGGGGGGGGGGGGGGGGGGGGGGGGGGGGGGGGGGGGGGGTAATGGGTGGAACGGGACCAGAGGGAGAGCGAGGGCAAAGTTCCATTTAGTTCTTGAATGAGCGTTTGTCAAGAAGGTTTGGAAAGATATAGAACGGCCATTGTTCAGGTTCATCCCAAACAGCTGCATAACAGACTGAGTCACATATGCTCTTGAAAGGTTCTCATCTCGACGAAATATGCTAACTGGTCTGCTTGCAACTGTCTAGTCCTTCAGTCCATGGCCCAAGGCTGTATATACGACATTCCATTCTCCAGGGCTATAGGCTAAGAGCGAATCTTGGCACAACTCCGGCAAATGATCAATGGAAAAACATATAATTTATCTGGCTGGATTTCGTTTATCGAAATGTTTGCTTAACGAAATATATGTTAAGGAATATTTAAAAAAAACCCGATAATGATCGAAACACTCATCGGGTACAGGAGGAAAATAATAGTTGACATTGAAGGTTAATTGCATTTCCTCAGAACTGGAGGATTTAATCTCCATGCCATCGAAGGGATCTACAGGAAGCGTTGCGTCAAATCGTCAGCCAGTGTCATCAAATCCTGCATCCCCCGAGCTGTTCTGGACACCAACCCGCGCGCCCTCTGCTGTCCGTAACGCGACATTAACTAATAAACCAACCTGATCTCTCGGTTGTACACAAAAATGCTGGAGAAACTCAGCGGGTGCAGCAGCATCTATGGAGCGAAGGCAATAGCCGAAACCCTCCTTCGCTCCATAAATGCTGCTGCACCCGCTGAATTTCTCCAGCATTTTTGTCTACCTTCGATTTTCCAGCATCTGCAGTTCCTTCTTAAACACTTAAATCTTAGCTGGTTTGCCAAGTCCCATTAGCTGAGCCCTGTTGCAAAGATCTAGGCCCTGATATCTTCTTATCACAGTCAAAATGGCACCAAAGCCTCTGTGAAGTTCTCAATGAGACTCTACAGCTGTCCACCATTATTGAATCATCTGGAAAACCTTGTTGGATTTGACAGGTGGGGAAAATGCTCCCAATGGTAGATATTCCTTCGGAAACATATGATTTCTCGGGTGCCGGAAATTTTAATTATCCTTCCCATTCATACACAGTCCATTCTGTCCTTTCGTTGCCCTTTATCTCTCCACATCATCCTCTAGTTTCCCTCGCCCCTAACCAGTCTGAAGAAGGGTCTCGACCCGAAACGCCACCCATTCCTTCTCTCCAGAGATGCTGCCTGTCCCACTGAGTTACTCCAGCGTTTTGTGTCTATCTTATCTTCGGTTAAAACCAGCATCTCCAGTTCCTCCTTGCACATCAACGATTACTTTATGACTTTGATAAGAGCAAGATGAAGAATCCGGAGATTCCCACATTGTACAAAGCTCTTCTTCCGTCCGAACATGCCAAACATGACAGTCTGAAGAAGGGTTTCGACCCGAAACGTTGCCTATTTCCTTCGCTGCACAGATGCTGCCTCGCCCGCTGGGTTTCTCCAGCATGTTTGTCCACCATGACGATACATTCAACTGTTTCTTCCTCTTTTCGTTTCAAATTGTGGAAAATAGAACATCAAGTGGATTTCCAGTTCTATTTTTAAGAGTCAATAGTGTTTTATTATCATATGTCCCAATACGGAACAAAGACAGTCTTGCTTGCAGCAGGACACGATGTGTGTAAACGGTGTGGAAAGAATACTGATTGCCCACCACCCTGCTCTATCTAGGACAGAGGAAAAACACCATAGTTAGAGGGAAAATAAAACCGGTTTCATATTTTAAAATGAACGGTTTGAAATTGAAAATGACATGAATTAACAAAACATTTTTTCACCTCGTCGAAATAATCTATTGGAACGTTTGACATTAAACAGCCGAACATCATGTTGTACTGTTATGACAATGGAAATGTACTGACCAGATCTCGCAGAAGAAGAAAGTCATTATGATCACTTAACCCGTTTAGTGTCATTAACTGCGGGGCCGTCATATCCGTCACGACAACCACGCTTGAGCTGTTCGTGCCTACATGGAAGTCGAACAAGGGCGAGGACTGAACAGATTATTCGAAAGACAGAGAGTAAACAACATGACCCCCCCCCCCCCCCCCACAACCCCTCTACCCCATTTGGACAAAGGCTTAGCAGCTGAACATTAACAATACCTCGATGAACATACCTTAAATAACCACTGTTTAAAAACACATCCTGCAGAAACAGTGTCTGTGCTTCAAATCGATAATTGGACAGAAATTTGGGGATTTCATTGTTGCGTCTGGGACATATGACAATAAAATACCCTTGATCTCTTCACCCCTTCTCTTCATTTATATACAAGCACATTGTTTTTTTTTAATTTTCAGTTTAGTTTATTGTCACATGTACCGAGGAACAGTGAATGATGTCTTGTGGCGTGCTATCCATTCAGCGTAAAGATTATACATGATCACATTCGAGCCCTCCACGGTGTACAGATACAAGATGGAGGGAATAGCGTTCAGTCCAAGGTAACGTCCAGTAAAATCCGATTAAAGACAGTCAGAGAGTCTGCATTGAGATGGGTGGCAGCTCAGGGCCGCTCTCTAGCTGTTGGTCGGATAGTTCAGTTGCCTGATATCTTGTCTCGCTTAACATTGATAGAAATGTGGCTTGTGAATACGATTTTAATATGTCAAGGTCTCCACCTCCGGGGTTTAAGATTTCTGCAGTGGATGCAACGATAGACGTCACCAGCAGCGTAAACCACAATGAACGTGTAAATGGACCGAAAGGGCGAGCGCCCTAGTCTATTCATACATCATAATACAAGTATCTGTTCTCACCCCCACAAGTTCCCTGACACATTTTCGACGTCTCTGAATACAATGACAATTTAGTTCATATATTTACACTGTAGAAAATTATCTTGGATTTACAGGGACGTCTGTGAATGTTAAAGAGGCGGTGAATTCGCATAAGGCCCTCAAGCCTCAAAACAAGGAGATACAAGCAACTGTAGATGTTGGAACATGGAGCAAAATGAAGCGTGCTGGGGAACTCAGCGGGTCAGGCTCAAAACATATTAGATGGACGAAATCTAATCTTTGAACTGGGGTAAAGGAAATAGAACTCATTCTAACATCGTAATTCAATGTCCCTGATTGAACGAAACACCAATTAAAGTACTCCACGCTCTTCAAAGCAGACGACGCCACTTTAAAACAAAAAACAGCCTTCACTCGATCCCATCCCCTGGTCATTTCAAGTGCGATGACTTATCATAGCAGTGAAATGACGAATATTGCACTTCACTCATGATAAACATTCCACGTTGAACAATTCCGAAATTATTTTCTCCACCTTGTATCGCCCGGAGAAGGAAAAATAAATGAAGATGTGATCAAATGCAATGCTTAGTTGAAGATCTCGTTTACATGTAGAGACTGAAGCTCCTCGTATGTGGGCCGGGCGTGGGGTAAAACAAACAACCCATATTAATAAAGAGATCTAAACCTTTGAAATTAATCCCTCTCATTTCAGTAGCTATTTAGTATCTACACTCTGGCAGGGAATTACGGTTATTTATCTCTCGTAAAGGTTACAAATGCCCGATTCATATTTTTCCAAAAATTAAAGATGACGGAGTATCATCTGGTGTTCATTACCCTGGTTATTTCTATCATATATTAAGAGCTTACATCCACACACTAAATACCACTTAATACACTCTGTATCTCATATTACGTTATAACATTTGACGTTATCAGAATGTAATATCTCCAGCAGGATTTGGCTGCAGAGGGCCAGGATTTCCGAGGACTTTACCCTGCGCCAATAAACATAGTAGCGTGGTGTCTTCATCATACCACCGGTACATACTTTACAGCCCCCGTAAATCTATTGTGGTGCATAATACTGCAAACCTGCTGACCCCAGAGAGCAAAAAAAAAAAAAAAAAAATCCCCACCTATTTTCCCCAAGTTCAACAAAGCATCGGGTTCATTTCTTATGGAATTATTATCCAACCTGGACATACGTGGTTTTACACATTCCCTTCAAAACTGCGCGAAAATATTATGAAACTGCCAAATAAATAGTATTTTGGCCCCACAGTCTGGCATAACTCAGCGGGACAGGCAGCATCTGTGGAGAGAAGGAACGGGTGACGCTTCGGGTCGAGACCTTTATTTTGGCATTTATCTCTACCAATTGCAAACCATTTCTTAAAAATCCCTCTTCAATAAAATTAGCTCGTTCTTTCCCCCATCGGAGTAGGCCCCAAGCCGAATAATTTAAGTGGCATCATGGCCATTTAACTTTTATCTCCTTTAACCCTCTTTGTTTCTAAACCCCAGAAACATGTATCCATGAAATATCCAAGTGCCGTTCTTGCTCGCCCATCTTCCCCACCTCTCATCATTCACAGCCTTTGGAGGCGATGGGGATTTGAGATCGGTGGACGGGAGAGTTCCATTTTTTAAAATGATTCCCTTTACAAATAAACTTTTCCTAAATTCATTTTAATAGGCATTGCTTTGATTTTAACATTGTCTAGAAAAAAAGATATCATTTTAATATAGATTCGGTACAGTATCTCTAACTGCTACGTGTAAAGGATGGAAGGATGCATTGTTAAAAATTTGGGGCAATATTTCTGGATTCCTGTCTGCTTTATGGTGCGTCTATTTTGCACGTCATTTGTGCTACACTCTCTAACGTTTCTAGAAGCTATTGTTGGCTTCCATCAATTTGATAGCCTTAAATTATCGAAACTAAGAGCAAAATAGTAAACACTCCAGCGAGCGGTTAAATCCCCGACCAATGCTGTTAAATCGTTTCATTTCATTAACAACAATCATGGAACCTCAATGTAATACATCATACTTTGAGTGAATTATGCAACATAAACCTAAGAATATTGTTTTGGAGCTCTTGTTGACATGGAGATACAACCTTTCTATCACAATGCGTGGTATGATCCGAATTATCAAGGTCGTTCGGGTTGCGAAAATTCGCGCTGACAAATTTCACAAAACGCTACCAAAAAACATGAGGTCGCGCCAAATTATCACCATGGAATTCATGTTGTTAAGTATATAAATCAACTGCTTAAAAAAAAATTACGTTTCTTGTTGCATAACGGAAAATCGCGACCTGATTTTTCTTGTAGCGTAAGGTGGGAGTCGCCTGCATTAAAGTTATATTAAGATAATATCAGATGAGTCTCGACATAACGTTTTAATTCCTAATTCCCTGGACCACATATCTACACAAACCCGAGAGTGTACAATAGTTCGGCCATACCACAAATGCAAGATAACCTTCCTCTGTGTCCCACGGTACGAGTTCATTCCAAGAGCTCCCCCGAGTTTGCCCTGATTCGAACTCGGAGATTTACGGTAATGGCCACTCGTCGGTACTCGGGGCTCTCGTGGACATTTTTCAACATGTTGAAACATCATCACGAGTCTTCCCGAGCTTACCTGCCGTTAGCGAGTCTTCCAGAGTACCTGCCGTTAGCGTTACGAGCCGCTAAGAGACGTCCCCGAGCTCCGACGTACCCGCTACGTTCATTCTCCGTGCTTACCACGAGTTTGATTTTTTTTTTTAAACTCGGGAGAGCTCTTGGAATAAACTCGTACCGTGGGACAGGGCTTTCGTTCGGCACAAATATCGTGTTAGAATTGTAAATCCTTCCACTTGGCAAACGGTTTTGAGATGAACTGTTATATGAGAAGGAATGTTCAC
Organism: Leucoraja erinaceus; assembly: GCF_028641065.1. Lineage (NCBI taxonomy): Eukaryota > Metazoa > Chordata > Chondrichthyes > Rajiformes > Rajidae > Leucoraja > Leucoraja erinaceus. Next base: position 5,256,890 of record NC_073403.1, read on the forward strand.
AAAGGCAGGAAGATAATGCATGGTTTTCTTCCTTGTCTGATTAACGATCAAACTATTTTGTACGTTAGTTAGTTTCTGCTCTAAGGTTTCTGGAAGCAATTATAGGTTTCCACCAGATTGTTAGTCAGTAGCTTTCTATATCCATGTCGACAATAGTAGATGTATTCCTCGGCCATGTCTTTTCCTGTGTGTGACGGTCACTATATCTGAATATATCTACCTGTAAGCAGGAGTACATAATTTTGTGTTTATTGTACAATGTATTAATGAATTGTAGTTGAAGGTCCCTTACACGTTTATAGATAGTATAACTATACATGGACGTATACATTGAGGATGAGAGTAGGGGCCAGGGTAGAGTAAATACCAAGTAATAATGAACTATTGGGACAGTACAATTTCACTCCGTAAGTCGGGTGGAAGTTCGCAATTTGTGTGTACTTGCTCTGTAGTTCAAGTACGGAAACAACGTAGGAACCTCTTAAGGTGTAAAGTGAGACTTCTGCGACCAATGATGGGTGGGATCTGGAAAACCCCAGGGCCGAGCGAGTTAATATTATGCGCCTACAGTACTCGAGTGCTGATGCCTATCGCGTCTTAACGCGATTACAAGTTCATCTCTTCACTCAGAGAAATGACCACCGTCGGCTCTTTTGTAGTCTATTGGCCCTGGTGCGTAAACTCGCAGACGGTAAGCAATTTAACCACCGCACTCTTTCCGGCCTTTTTCTGTTCGCTGAGACAACTGCGGCAATGAACTTTTTGTCTGACTTCAAAGCTGCGACCGTTTCTCACCAAATTCTATTTGTTCAGTCGGATTTACAGCGGTACGGCGGCTCTTTGCACGTTTTACCCTCCGTTTTACCTTTCTGCATTTCAGAATTTTAATAAGCAACTTTGCTGTCAGCTAATGATTACTTTTTAATTGGCTTCCCCATTTCTAACTGCTTGCAGCCTTTGCGGCGCTGTGCAACGTGGACCTCAGGTAGTCACCTTGACCTCTCGTTTAAACAAATAAAGCAGAATGCCTATAACTTTTATTTACAATTAAAAATAATGCAATTTGTCCTCTTTATTTACAATGTTCGATATTTTTGCCGTTGTAAATTGCCAACTTTGTGTTTTTGTACTTGATTTTAAAATATCATGCATGGGTTAGTGCACTATTGATCTTTCCGCTGTTTCGTTTGAGTTGCCGGTCTCGCTCTTATTCATTGTAGAATTAGGTTGATCTGATTTCCATGCTCCAATGAACAAAGTCGACCTGTCCGCAGTTGGAGCAGCAGAGTTGTTGGCCTAAGTACCAAATGAGTGAAAATGAGCTCGAATCTGAACTGTGCCCATGGAGAGAAATTCTTATTAAAGGTGAAAATGGTTTCAATTTGCCTTGCAAACTTTTTTTAATCTGTCAAAATTCTCTGTAAAAAAGCGGCGTTTTAAAGATAACACTATTCTTGAACGTAGGGTGTAAATAAATATCAAACGTGGAACAAACCAGGCATTTAGAGGAAGTATAATGAATGTTTTACCTTTTATAAGTTCACAGGATGGTATGGAAACGTTTTTTTGATTTACAGAAATACTCCGTGTTTAAGACCCACGTCTATGGAGTTAAGACTCCATAATGTTACTGAAAATAGGCGCGAATATATGCAAAGGAACAGTGTCTTTGTGAAGGCTATTTTAAAATCACAACACCTCCATTCAGGCTAACACAAAATGCGGCGATTCGCATAATTCCAAAAGAACTCCATTCGGTTGTCCCATTTAGATTGCAATCGATGTTATGCATTGGTAAACCGTGGTTTTGAAATCTATAATTGATGCAATCGAATTTGACCGAAACTAAAAGCACAAAAATGATAGAAATTAACAAAAGAAATTCGGAATACACACAGTCCTCCCTTGCGGGGTATTGTTAAATAGAAATATATTTCAGGTTCTTATGCAACAAACCCTAATTCGCAGTCACCACAAACCATTTATTTCCCAAGTGTTGTATTTCCTCCCAGGCCATTTCATCGATGCCGCTGTGTAGTCTTACCAGTTATCAACAGTTTTGCAAAAACAGATATTTTCTCGGATGCTAGGGACATATTTAAATAAAATTAGCATATTTCTTAAACCACATCATTCTGAAATAGTGCTAAAGACGGAATTTAAAAAAAGAATCGTCCCATGATATTTTATATAAGTTGAATTAAAGTTTACTGTTGTAATATCAAACTAACAAGGGTCCAGACTGGAAAGGTCCCCTATCCTTTTTCTCCAGAGATGCTGACTGATCCTCTGAGTTACTCCAGCACTTTCTTTAGTATCAACCAGTATTTCAGTTATTTTTTCTACTCCTGCTTAATTTTTTATCATTGTTTCATTTGTTTAAATTTAATTGCAGCTAAGAGTGTTATTTTAGAATTGAGTTTGTTTTTAAAATAGTATATAGATTAAATACCACCCCTCTCCTAAAAATCCCCTTTCACTGGGGAAATATTGTCAATAATGTTAACTGTACTCTGGGGAGAACAATTTAAGATATAGACTTGTTTTCGAAAGACCCCTGCACCCCTGTACTGTGCTGGAGTTATTTGCATACACTAAGAAATAGGAAAAATGTCTATATGTCAGGGAAAATTCGGGGTTATGTACCCGCTTATCTCTTTGGGCCTACATCGGGTTAGGAATTTACTGACCATTTCCACGATGACCCAATGGAAATAAAGCTCCAAGGTGAAATGCAGGAGTTTGTTTGCCGAATGGTGAAATAACTAAGGTGCGTTTGGATGTTGGCCAAGTTCTGATGAGCATTTACTTAATAAAAACAAAAGTGAGACGGTTAGAGGACAAAGTGACCAAAGGACATTGGATGTGTTGTGAGCAAGTTATTCTGATCAAATTCCACCGAGTCCTCATTGGAATCGATGTTCCATAGTTGTATTCTTCGCTTAGGACGGTGAATCCTTTGGAATTCTGTTTTACGTTTCAGCTAAACTAACTCGTTTTCCTGCGTCATCTTTAAGTGGCGCTTTTTCCCCCCTGTTCTTTCACCGCCAGTTGCAAAAGGAACAAACGTGTTAATTGCAGTATACTTTCTTTTAGCTCATAATCCAATAGTTTGCCTTCCAGAAAAACATCAGCGGCATTTTCTTCCAAAGCGTGGAGAATGAGAAATGTCCAAATGAAGAAAATGACGAACTGCAAGTTTATCGTTTTTCCCTATAGCAGGATTAACTCAATGTTTTTTTTTTAAAACCAGCATCTTGGCACATTCCACAGGCTAGATTAGCAGAACCGTGGCAATCTCACGGTGAAACCGGAGTTCCCTTACTAGAACACTGTGCACTTATTTTTGGATCGGTTACAGAATCTCAATTAAAATAGCAGTTAAAATAATTGTAAAACAGTCAGACTGGTACAAATTAACTAACTGTGCCTTTTAGAAGGACACAAGCCACAAGTCACCTCGAAAGGACGTTTCAAATAAAATGTTAATTTCTGTTTGCAAAAATATTCGGTTGGGAAATACTTTCGTAAAATAAATAATAACGAAATATTTCGAAATAGAGAATTGGCCATGAGGCGATATTATCGTTAATCCAACAAGAATGGCCATTACACCAAAAAAACGGCCTTTTTTGCTTGCTAGTATTAATAAGGAGGGATGATTCCTTATTGGCAAATTCACACAAAATATTAGTATGTCGTGCTATTTACCTCAAATTAATATTTTACTTCAAGAGTACGTCAAAATATAGAAAAAGCATTACAGATAATGGAAGCATATATTTCAAAACCTTAAACCTATAAGCCATTCTGCCAGCCAAAAATAATGTTGTCGCGACATTTCTGCGATCACGTGGTCGGATGTCGTGTCGCCTAGAACCATATTACAGGGATTTATGCATTCCCTATAAATACACGAATAAACTATTAAATGCAAGGTTTAGTACAAGTCCTAACCCTCCCAATGGTCATTCCCTCCGTAGATGCTCCGTGAACTTCGGGGCGTTTTTGGAACCATTTTGTTATTGTTGGAGGTAAAAAGCTGGAGAAACTCAGCGGGACAGGCAGCATCTCAGGAGAGAAGGAATGGGTGACGTTTTGGGTCGAGACCCTTCTTCAGAAACGTCACCCATTCCTTCTCTCCAGATACTTCCTGTCCCGCTGAGTTAGGCCAGCATTTTGTGTCTATCTCCGATTTAAACCGGCATCTGCAGTTCTTTCCTACACATTTTGTTGTTGTTTTTGCCCCATATTTCTTGACTACCAAGGCCCCTGCCACACTTGGTACTGACTCCTCTTACTTTATATTTACGTGTGCTATTTAGTCCGTGTGTGTTGGCGAGGCAGCTTTCTCTGCGTTAGTGAAATGGTGCTTTTGTTCTCAAATAAAGAAACATTTATGAACTGACCTCCTCGGACAAATCCGGGCCATAGAATTGATTTCTTACTCGAGTTTCCAGCACTTTAAACTTTCACAGGAATAAACATCCGCTCCAGAAGGTGCGACCGGCGCGTTCCATGGGGGACTGAGTCCAGGGAATACACTTTAATTCTGGGTCTTGCTTCAAGGTTAGACACAGCGGGAGAGAAAACAAGTGGGCGACAGAAATAACAACAGAAGTTCAGTCATTTGAGGCCAGTCGTCGCGGTCATAAAGAGCTAAACCGCCGGCGGCGGCGACCAAATTCCTACAAGGCATTTCTTTACAATCAATCCAAACAGTTGAAACACTCGGATACTTGCGCAAGGAGACATGTCAGACATGTTATCCGTTGCCAGTTTAAACTTTGAAAACATCCATGACAAACATCCACGATCAAGTACAATTAGTTGACCGGGTTGTTTTCACGGAGACGTGGTTTTTTGGTTGTTTTTTTTTTGCATTTAGAGTTTTATTCAAATCTTGCCCAGTAACGAAAGGGGACTGTCAGTGGAGAAATATGAAGAGATGTGGAGAGAGCCAGAGAGAGAGAGAGGAGAGAGGAGAGGGAGAGAGAGAGAGAGGGAGAGAGAGAGAGAGAGAGAGAGGAGAGAGAGAGAGAGGAGAGAGAGAGAGAGAGAGGGAGAGAGAGAGAGAGGGAGGAGAGAGAGAGGGAGGAGGAGGAGAGAGAGAGAGAGAGGGAGGAGAGAGAGAGAGAGAGAGAGAGAGGGAGAGAGAGACGGAGAGAGAGAGAGAGAGAGAGAGAAGGAGGGGGAGAGAGAGAGAGAGGGAGAGAGAGAGAGAGAGAGAGAGAGAGAGAGAGAGAGAGAGAGAGAGAGAGAGAGAGAGAGAGGGAGAGAGAGAGAGAGAGAGAGAGAGAGAGAGAGAGAGAGAGAGAGAGAGAGAGGGAGAGAGAGAGGGAGAGAGAGAGAGAGAGAGGGAGAGAGAGAGGGAGAGAGAGGGAGAGAGAACGTGGGTAGATTGTAAGTGAGGGCTGAAGCGAAAATACCAATCTCACGGTTGCGCTGATGCAGCTTTTAAAGCTTGCGATTTATCCCAAGTCGTTGTATAAAGAACGCACACAGCAGCCGAGGGCTTTATTGCCTGTCTGTCTGTCTGTCTGTCTGTCTGTCTGTCTGTCTGTGTGAACTTTATGTGCTTGCAGACAACTGGCAGCAGATTTAAAAAAAAGACAGAGACAGCGGTGCCTCTTATAACAACATCAAACTTGGCGGTGGAGAGCGAGAGAGTGGGTCAGATAAAGAGATCTTTACGTAAATAAAGGCCAAAAAAAGCTTTTAATCAGGGGCCTGAAGTTTATTTGACAGATTGAGTCGGATTTGTTATCAATTTTGGGTGAAAGCAGTGGTAGGATCTGAAAAATGTTGTTTTTTGATTAACATTATTTGATGAGGAAAAACTACGTTGGAGAGTAGACTTTACTTGCTCCCTTAAAATATCCGGAGCCAGTGGCCTAAGCATATTTTCAGTTGCATTTACTCTCCCAAATTCCTCATACTGCTTTTAACTTAAAAAAAACCGCCAATATCGTCTCTTGCTCGGGACCAGACCTTGAAGGGCAGCTATTTGTAACTGTCTTCAAACGACGAAGACACGAACACATCTGTAGTGATTCGAATTTTAAAAATTCTTTAAACAGAGACCAACGTGTAAAATCCTCTGTCATTGAGACACCCTGATACAAATGTGTAATGTTGCCATTCCTCGCCACAATGAAAACCCCTTAACTATGAATACAGTGGCGGATTACAATTTAGAAATGACTCCGAAGGCACTAAATAATTCTGAAGGCCCCTTACAAGAAAGTGCATTATTTTCTCTTCTACAGTGAAAGTAAATTTCAACGTTTAATTTTCAGTTCACGGCATTGAACGGCCTGTGGCGCGCATTAAATACAATCTCTATAAAATAAAGACCAACAGGGGCGCCGGCAGTTACAATGGTTGCTGCACCTTAATGATAGAGAATATTCATAGCAGACGCTGTGTAGTACACAGGCTCCACTCATTTATTTGCCGAAAACTAGTCAATTCGATACAATGAACCATGATTTTTCCCCCTATTAACTCCTGCACTACAATGTTTAAATGTCAGAAAGTACAGAGCCGTCGAGATTTAAGATATTGCAATTAATGTAATCCTCATTTCAATTTGAACATGGTTCTATTTCTGTCAGAGGATAACAAGAATATACAATGTAAGGTGGAAAGTGATTTGTTGTTGAACTGAATACCCTATTTCTCAAACTACCGATGCCTTGAAAAATGAATCAAGATTTATTTAATGGTATGTTTGTTGGATGTGGTTCTGAGTGAAAAAAGCAAAACAGGCATTAATGGTAAACTTATAATTGTTTTTAAGATTAAGTCGCTGGCTTAAATTTGGGGACGGAATCCATACTGGAAATACTCACAGACTGGGATTTGTTCCCCCGGCCAAGTTGTATAATTTGAGTATCTTGCAACATCCTAGTTAAACTAAACAGTTTTCCGGCTAAACATTGAGCCAAGGCCAGGAATTATCTGATTTCTTCCATTTGAAAATAGTGACAAATCTGAAGATATTTCTCACTTCCCATCTTTAAGCGTTTTACATTTCAAGTGTCCGAATTTCATTACTTTTAACATTGATCAATTTCAATAGCAGCGAAGCGTTCAGAACAAGTTTTCATGCATTACATCTTTACCGGTATAGGAAACGTAAAAATAAATTCGCGTTCTTACCATTTCGTATTTTTCCGAGTTTAAACTTGAAGGATGGGGGGAAGTGTTTCCTCAACATCGGTAATTGATTAGTTTCAATTGGCAACCGGTCTAGTGCTGATCTTTGCTAAGATTTAGTTTAGTTTAGTGTTGTCATGTGTAACGAGGTACAGTGAGAGGGTTTTCTGTTGCATGCTATCCAGTCCGCGAAAAGACTACACATGCTTTACAATTAAGCCGTCCACAGTGTAACAGGCACAGGATAAAGGATATAGCGTTTAAGGCATATATATGGTATAGCGTTTAGTACAAAATAGCGTTCAGTGCAAGCCAAAACAATGTACGGCTATCCTGAGCGCCACTAACTTCTGTAATGTAAAATTAAATAAAATTGCTTGAGATTCGAGACAGGTAACCACTTTTCAACGCATTTTTCTATTCTTTAACCCTAATTTAAAGTCAATGTTATTTCAGAAGTCGAGTTAAAAATAAAAGAAATACGATAGAGACAAAAAAAACGAGAAGAAAATGGCCACGTTTTAAATGTGAATTCATGAGAAGAAGCAATTGTCAGATGTGAAATAGGCTCGCGGAGCAGAATGCTGTAACAATTACACCGGTGTTTAAAGGAGTAGGAAGTGGTTCCCGCACGAATCCACGATTTCAACGTGTAGATATATACACAGTCAACGTTGTCACGAGTTTGGAGGGGCAATGGTGCCACTCTCAGATGACGTACAACTCGGGATGGTGGTTCTGAGGATGGGAGGAGTTTGTTTTTGGAGGTGGAAGTTGTTGGAATATGCAATAACCTACCGGTTTGCTCCGGAGTACCTGGCAAAAAATATCATACGCCTGGAGTATACAGATGAATAACCATTTTTACAGTGCAGTAAAGCAGAGGCCATGCAGGAAGGATAGGCAGCCTTCGAGTGTGGGAGACTACACGCCGTGAAATGGCTAAGATATTTGGAAATGTATTAAAATAACGATGTTTAAAATTAACAAGCTGATATGGTCAGAAAATTTGTAATTACATGCCCACATATGACAAATAAACACTATATATATATTAGTATATATCTGTATATATGTATATATATATTAGTCGCTATAACGGTGGGTGAGTAGGGTGCACTGGCGTTCGAGTCTACTTAGCCACACGTCAAATTTGATAGTATGTTTGTTGCTTGCGGTTCTGAGGGGAAATGGCATATTTCGCATTAATGGTAAAAAAATATATATATTTAATAGATTGTGTCAAATGAACTTGCCCGGCAATTGAGATAGAAACTGTATCCTAGCGCTGATTCAAGTCAATACAAATGCTGCAATCTTGAGCAAAACATGAAGTTCTGGAGGAACTCAGCGGGTCAGGCGACATCTGTGGATGGAGATGGATAGTCAGGCGATTTACCTCCACAGATGCCGCCAGACCCGCTGCGTTCTTCCAACACTTGGGGTTTAGCGCAAGATTGCAGCGCAAACGCCTATTGTGGAATGTTAAGTAAAAATGTTATTGCTCTGGTTAAGGTAAGATGGTGAAAACAAAGAAATCTCTTCTGCTCCACGGCCGCCCCAGTTCCGATCCTTTGATTGCCCCACCCACCAAAAATCTATCGACCTCGCCAGGAAACTATGTCAACAACTGAACGACCCAAGTACCTGGAAGGTGGAAAAATGATTTACAGGGATATCAACAGAAATTAAAATATGGCATCAACAAGAAACAAAATAACAGCGTTTGTTTCAATGTCAAATAGGGGAGGATTTAGATGACTGAAATGTACAGTGTTCATTTGGCTGGAGGAAACCGCGGGCCATGTGTGATTAGATGGTAATGTCCGATAAAAGATGATCACGAACAAATCAAACGAAGTATATAGGAGGAGAATGTGTCCTCGGTAGTGCTGAGAGCGGAGACGTCGCTGTTACATGAAACGCACCAGTAGATAACATCCATGGACTCAAGGGAACGTCTAGACGTGAAACCAAAACCGACGGGCAGATACTTATGCAGACAATTGTGTTCCTAATCAGGGTTCTGTCTTATGAGATGGATAAAAACTGCTGGGGTCACGGGTGAAGCAGCATCTCTGGAGAAAAATAACAGGTGACGTTTCGGGTCGAAACCGTTCATCAGACTGTGTTATGAGCATGCTTTCAATTTCATATATTGATTGGTCTATTTAGATATCATTACTTTTGCCTTGAGCTATTGTTAGAAACATATTCTGGCTTCATGGCAACTGCGGGCAGGCATTTTTTTCCCGTACTAGATGTTATAAATGTGTAATGGCACCGTCTACTTTTAAAGTTCTTTTGTATTCTTAGTGGATACATATGAAAAAAATCTTCCTGGGGATTGTTTGCTCCGGCCAGTTAACATTGTACCTTGTGACCATGTGGGCTCAAGGAATTATTCTCTCTGCAGGCCAGAGAATAACTCATATGGTTCCTCGTGTGGCTTCGAAGTTACAGCATTCACTGAATTGCTTTGCATTTTAGTCACCTTGTCCACATTCATATCTTTGTTATGCTTGGTTTCAGTCATAAAGGCAACGCGTAATGGGCACCCCAAGATACATAAACAAATCTCGAGGAGGAATGTGGTATCACAATCCCCGGCAACTCATTGGGAACCAAGGAGGCGAATTACTCGGGCTCACAGATCGTTTCAAATAAATAATTAAAACAACTGGAAGTTTAATTATTAATTTCAGCTTCAGAAATCGAGTGAGCAACGTGAATTAGCATCGTTATAAATGACTCGTGGACCCGATGAGTTGGTGGATTCCGTTTCCTTATTTCGAAACGCAACATCTTATTAAAAATGCAGGTAAAATAATCTTGGCAATTCAGTAAAAGCGATCTTTATTGGTTTGCCAGGTTCTGTAAGGAACATTCGATGCTCGGCCTTGGAACATTCTCGAATAATTAAATCACACACACCTCACCATTTTGGACGCTGTACTTGCTAAATGCAGCCTGCCAACGTGAATTGTATTTGTTGTAGGAAGGAACTGTAGATGCTGGTTTAAAACAGAAGAAAGGCACAAAAGGCTGGGGTGATTCAGCGGGTCAGGCAGCATCTCTGGCGAAAAGGAATGGGTGACGTTTCGGGTGGAGACCCTTCTTCAGACTGAGAGTCAGGGGAGAGGGAAACGAGAGATATAGACGGCGATGTAGCGATATATAAAACAAATATCGCACGAAAGATATGCAGAAAATTAACGCTGATAAAGGAAATATGTAATTGTTAGCTGTGGCCTGAGTGAGAACGAGTACAGAATTTTAATATATACGTTCCTGATTTAAAAAAATCTAGACTGTAATTTTGCAATTACAGAAGGATTTCGCTTTACCATCTCCATGTATTAAGATATGTTGGCATCAGTTCACATAGTGAAGCCCAGATTGAAAGCCATCAAAATGCCCCATGATGAGAGAACCACGCACGATTTTAATATGATTAAAACGTGCAATTTAATTCCCTTGAACGGGAGACCCTGGAATAAATACTGTCCCGACCCATAAGCCTGGTACAAGCGAGCAGCTGTTCCCGGGACCACCACACTCCAAATGGAAATTCGAGCTGAATTTATCCTTGATTACCTCCGCTAGTTTAACATCTCAAATTCCATATCCCACGATAAAACCCTTCTGCTACGCTCCGAAATATGCACTAATCAGGTTCAGGCACTCGTGGAATAGGCTGCAGGAGTTTGCCCAACCACACAAAAAGAAGAAATGATATTAAGTCTCCACACCTATTTGCCTCCATCACGACCCCCCCAGTTTACTGAGCACAGGAGCAGGAAATATGCACTCGATCAAAGCAGTCTTCAAACTATTGACAGACTAATATCATTTCTTAACTTAGTAACTGCACGGTAGAGTTGCTGCCTCACAGCGCCAGAGACCCGGGTTCTAACCTGACAACGAGCGCTGTCTGTACGGAGTTTGTACCATCTCCCCGTCACCGGTCACCGCGTGGGTTTTCTCCGGGTTCTCCGGTTTCCTCCCACACTCCAAAGACGTGCACGTTTGTAGGTCAATTGGCTCCGGTAAAAATGGT
>NC_073403.1:5273110-5358110 GCF_028641065.1 Leucoraja erinaceus
TACATTTAAAAAACAACTCTCGTTGACCAAAGTGCTTTACATTGGTGGGGGTACTAACGTTACACAACAGTGGTTCATAGATTAAGTACTTACATAAATACATACATATAGCCCTCACTCAGAGGACGTTAAGAAAGGCTTGAAAGTAAAGATGAGTTTTAAGTCTCGACTTAAAGGAGTCGATGGAGGGGGCAGTTCTGAAGGGAAGGGGGGATGCTGGTCCACAGTCTAGGAGCTGCAACCGCAAAGGCAACCTCGGTCGCCCCTGAGCTTATGCCGAGACCGCGGGGATGTTCAGTAACTCCAAGTCGGCAGTAACTCTGATGGACCTGGAGGCTAATTTGGAAACACAGTAAATAATAGTAGGCCGCTTTAATGCACAAGTGTCTTTGAAATTAACGTGTATGAAAAGGAACTGCAGATGCTGGTTTAAAAATTATTTGAAAGTGACTTGTATTTTCCGACCTGGACCTCAAAGGTATATGAGCACCAACGCCATTTTTTTCTGTGTGCAGACGTCCTAGCAACCGCCAAAGAGCCCAAAGACAGTCAGACATGTAACATTATAACATGTTCATCGCGATACAGATAGGAAAATAATAATACCTTCAACGGAGTGGCAGTTTCCTGTCGTTTATCGTGTCCATTTTTAGCGAACACGTCAGGACAATTGAACGATTCAAGTGTTTTTGACTAATTGAGGCAACTTTATCTGTGGAAACCAAATAATGTTGCCTCAATGAATAAGAAGCAGTGATTATTTGAACCGATGTGTAACTTAAATATATATCACAGCATGATATCTAAATGAAATTCGTGGTATTATTGCACGTTTTAATTCTACAAACTCAGCAACAGAAAGAAAAAAAAACAAATGTGATCCTCCTGTGGTATTAATACAAGGCGAGCACAGAAAGTTGAAGTGGCTATCGGCGCATTTGTGGAGCAACACTGTCCTCAAGTGGTGAAGCTACGTATTGCAATGGTGACATGTATTTTCCAGTTAGCCATCTCCTGCTGAGAAAAATGGTTTCTAAAATGAGGTTAGAATTTTTTCCCCTGAGCAAATGAATAGTAGTCAATGTTTGACTCTGTAAATGAATAAATATTTCGCATGGTCGGTCAGAAATCGTGATATGATTCCACTTTTGCAAGATTACTCCAACACTGTGTTAGGCATTAACGATGATTAATGTTCTACAGGTCGCTAAATATTTTGTTGTGAACAGTGAAGTAAAACAAGGATTGCATTTTAAAGCCAATTGGTTTGGAGACATCCCCTCTTCGTATTATTCCCACGGCCAAATGTGAAGGGGATATCATATAGAATCGCATCCGAAAATATTTAGTCTACACAGTTGCTGTATTTTTTATGCAAAACCATATGTGAAATATCAGTCCACGTGTAACTGGGTTTGGAGCAAAGAGCATGTTCTAAGGAATACTTACGCAACTGTGTTTAATAGTTCTCGTTTAGTTCATTGATGAGCCCAATACTGTTTGTGGCGCTGGTTTTTTTTTTCTCCAAGGTGTATTCGTACCACAACAAGGATTCGTTGGAAATCTATTTGTGTCTTTTGACTGTTGATTAAGTTTTCCTAGACGCCGACGCCGTGTACTTAATAGGCAGCAGCTGCAGACTTCCAATACAAGTTTGGGTTGCTTGTTAGCAGCTTGCAACCGCGACTTTAGTGGGGAAATCCCAGAAGTGAATATATATATATATATATTTTAATCGAAAAGGTATGACGTAAAATACAGGATTGTATCGGATGAACTAAAGTAAAAATGTTATGGTGTATGTTGCATTTTTCGTGTAGCATCTCATTCATAGGTTTTTTTTTAAATCAAGATTCTGCTGTCGCTAAGAATATTGTGTTTTGTATCTAACTATAGACGCATTGCGTTTAACTTCTAGTTTGACCAGGCGCCTGGTAACTATGTGGATTAAATGTGAGCACGGCATGTCACGAAATCTGTATGCTTTACATATAATTATTCTAAATGTATTTCAATTCAAATTGAGTGCCAAATTCTAAAGTTTATGCACCAATAGCATCAATAGTAAAATAAATAATCTAATCATTTTAAATGTTTGGCCTGGTGATGATGTTATGATCTTACAAACGCTGATTTAGTTGTTGAAAGCAGCCTGATCGCGGCCCAAGGATTAGCATCTGGTGTACGGTTGTGGCGGAATAAATAGTTATATTAATCTAGCGGCCTCAGAGCTCTGTAAAATGACTATGTTATTTATCGAGGAATCTCAATTCCAGGCTCCGGAAATTGAATAGAAAATTAGAAAGGAAATTACTTTTATTTTTCCAATATAGAAAATCGATGGAACTGGGATTTGGTGGTGACGTGTGGGGCGTCAATGTCAAAGTCAGATGGAGAGAAATCAGGAAAAGCAGACAAAGCCTTGAGCAATTCCCAGTGTGAGGGGAAGAAGTGCTGGAGTAATTGAGCGGGCCAACGTGGACACGTTTATCCATCTTCTCCAGGGATGCTGTCTGAGTTGCTCCAGCAATCTGTCTTTTTTATGTAAACTAGCATCTGCAGTTCTCTCTCTCTCTCTCCCTCTCTCTCTCTATTATATATAATTACATGAGAGGGTGTATATATAAATTTAAATGCATTTTTGTGACGTGGTGATGGGTGATGGCTACTATACAGCACGTGTATACAGAGAAATGTATCTTGGTCTTGTATCTTGTATCTTGGATCTTGAAACGGCTAGTCCGTAGGACAGACAGACAGACAGACAGACAGACAGACAGACAGACAGACAGACAGACAGACAGACAGACAGACAGACAGACAGACAGACAGAGAAAGAAAGAAAACAGACAGGCAGACAGACAGACAGACAGGCAGGCAGGGCAGGCAGGCAGGCAGGCAGACAGATTAATAGATAGACAGTAAGATAGATAGATATAAATGAATGGACAAATCAACAAATATATAACATCAGCAAGCCGAAAGGACAAATAATTACGCAGGCTGATTAATTGCATTTCTCTGAAGTTGTAATATTCCTGAAATATCTCTGAAAAATACCTTCCCCTCTCTACATTTATTTATTATTTTGTTACTTTATTGTCATGTTAGTGGTGCAAACACCAACATTCAGGCGCACTGCCTGAGCGGAGCTCAATGTACAAGATAAAAATGACAATTAAATAACTAACAAGGGAGATGGTGAAGTTATAAATGTTTGACGCTACCACCTGGGGCTTCTTGTTAAACTTGCATTTTCGATCAGGCTTCATGTTCTGAATTTTAAGTTTCAAAGAAATGAATGTAGAATGATGTGAAACTGAGTTGTATTCTAAATATGGAGGGGGTTCGAACAGACTTGGAGAGAAAAAGATGACCTCACCTTCACCTTGAAATAACCATAAACACAGGTTAATTTGACATTTATTTATAATACGTTACTAACAAGTGAGAGGTTTGAAAAGATTTGGAAGAAAGGAGTGATCAGGAAACGATGGCATGTTGATCTAAGGCTTGGACTTGATTCAACTGCTGTTGTTGAAAGGAGGTAGACGCCCAGAGAAAAATAAATAGCCCTGCAAGGAAACAGCGACTGGGCGAGAAGAAAGGATCACGCCATCTTCAACTTGGCGAACTGAGGCGGGATAGATAGATAGATAGATAGATAGATAGATAGATAGATAGATAGATAGATAGATAGATAGATAGATAGATAGATAGATAGATAGATAGATAGATAGAGATAGATAGATAGATAGATAGATATATAGATAGATAGATAGACAGACAGAAGACAGACAGACAGACAGACAGACAGACATACAGACAGACAGAGACAGACAGACAGACAGACAGACAGAGAGACAGACAGACAGACAGAAAGATAGATAGATAGATAGATAGATAGATAGATAGATAGATAGATAGATAGATAGATAGATAGATAGATAGATAGATAGATAGATAGATAGATAGATAGATAGATAGATGACTGATAGAAGGAATGGTGGGTGAATGGATGGATTCAGAAGACTCTGTCTACTTGTTGAATCAGGGACAATCAATCTGAGTGTTTTATTGGTTTCATCTCATAAGGTCGTAAGTGATAGGAACAGAATTAGGCCATTCGGTCCATCAAGTCTACTCCGCCATTCAATCATGGCTGATCTATCTCTCCTTCCCAACCCCATTCCCCTGCCTTCTCCCCATTACCCCATGACACCCGTAGAGTTTCATGTGCTGTTGAAAATTGCGCGATGTGATTTCTGTGGCTTATTCAATTCTAAAATGGACTGTGAGTGGATTGTGCGGTGTATTAGATCATGGGTTCTTTGTTGGGATCGCGCTCTCGTCTCTACCGGAGGCTCCCTGTAAGATTCCGGAATGATACGTGAAATTAAACTAGAAAGGCCAGCGAGCCCCTTCGAAATTCCCTTCTTTCTGAACTAAATTCGAACCCCTTGCTAAATATTTGAATATTTTTGATGGTTTCCATTTGGGTTTGAGTTGAAAAAGATCAACGTGATGTTCGGCCAGAAATATTGTGGGCAATTAACCGAGGGCCCTGGAATCAAATCCAACTTTCCCCCAGTTTGTTACTTGATGTCGATCTTAAAACAGGTGTGCGTTGATCTTATGCCGCCATTGATTCGAACGAGTAAATACATTGCAGTCGTTGCAAATTCATTCATCTCATGCTCGCCGTGTTGAGCTGTATGTTCACATAGATGTATATGAATAGAGGGCAGGTTCTGGCTCTCACTTTGTATTTTCTTTCCGCCGGCGTTCCAACGAGTGCTGAGATTTTTCTCTTACGACGGGCAGTTTCCTGACATAGAACAGACGGTTTTCTTTGTGGAAAAACCAGAAGGGAAATCCCAAAACGCTGGATACGAGAACGCCTCGACATGTTGTCTAGCAATGCATTTTAAAATCACTATTGATATTAACAGAGTTGAATAAATGTCACATTATTTGCCGGGGCTGAGACTTGAAAAGCCCAAGGTGCCGTCGCCCATTTATAATCTACATTTTCAAGTATATTTCTCAACCGGTTTTTTTGTGGCCTGCGCCGATTTTAGTTTTGAAGTTCTCTATGGGGTGTTTTTGAACGAAAGATAGGCGCGCTAGAGATACGCAAACATGAGACGTGAAGAATGAAGGGTTATGGTGCTGGCGCGCCGTGGTTGTACAGTCTCGCATCTCATGTGAAGAGTTTATATGGACAGAAACATGGAGACAATGCAACTTGCACTTGCTGCAGTCTAACGTATCTGTAAACGTAATACAGGCAGATAATCTATAAGTAACAAACAAAAAAAAAAAACAACTAATAAGTTAATATCCACAAGGCTGGAGTAATAAACGAAGTCCCTTCGTATAACCAAAGACACGCCATTGAAGTTCATTGTTGAGGTCGGTCTTGTGAGGTGTTCAGGGGCTTGTTGGTTGTTGGGAAGAAGCTGTTCTTGAACCTGGTCGTCACGGTTTTCAAACTCTCGTTCCGTTCCCTGTTCCTGATGGAAAGGGTGAACTGCGAACGCGACCAGGTTGAGGCGAGACTCTGAGCTAGTGAGCACAGGCATGAAGGCCACAGTCAGCAGCGCGGGCTGAATAGTGGATCCTGTAAATCTGTATTCGATTACAGTTTTCTTGTAAATTTGTATTTTTAAATTAGAATTTCGCCGGTGACTTATCGTTGACGGGATATGGGTTGGAATTCGAAATTATTGCGCGTCCGTGGAAAGTAATTCCTGCAGGAATTTCTCAAAACTAGAGGGGGCCTGGCGCCATTTTATGGTAGATGTCGTGTACACAAAACGTTGCTGCTCCCCCCCCCCCCCCCCCCCCCCCATCTTCCACTTGGCTAATTCTGAACGGAACATTATTAAACCGTGTTAACAACCGTGAAAATCTCACCCAATCCAGGGCGAATTCTTGGCTCAAATACGAGGTTATGGTTGCGAACCTTTGATGAAACAATGTTTATAGTGCGGTTCGTTTTACTGCTGCGGCCTTCGCCATTGCTCGAATCTAATTTAAATAATTTGAAATTATGTATGGTACATTTTTCACTACCTGACCACCAGCACCGTAGACCAAACTGTGAGCATTACTGCCTCGATTTTTTTTTTTGACCGACCTGGTAATTGTAGTCGTAAATCCTGTGAATTCTGTATATTTCTTGAGCTGCATAGAAAGCCGAGGTCGGTCTTGGTAATTCCTCCGGTTGGAATCAGATGAAGGGACAGTCCCCGGCGCCCGTGATACACGAGGCGGAAATTTGCAGCTTGTGTTTTCTTTTATTTTGATCAGCTGAAGTCTCAGACGGATATTTTTCCACAAAGTATAGTTATTTTTTAAAGGCGTGCTGCTTATTGCATTGGTTTGTAGATCCAAGCTTTCAGCAGGATATTCGGCTGACGTTGGCCAAGGCCGAGTGCAATGATCACCTTGAAGTTCGAGTCTGAACAGCTCTTTAAAATTACAGATGGCGAACAATTGTTCTGAATTTCTGCTTTCATTCGAAGCATTATTCCATTCCCTCTACATAATCCCATTTCTTATTAATGTAGCGAACCCTATTGCGGGTCGAAGCAGTACTTGATATATACTGCCTCAGTATAAAATTACTTGAACTAGTTATTACTTGATAACATTTATGGAAATATCCTAGGTCTTAATTGAGCGCCCGTATTCATTTCAGTTGTGTTTAAGAAGGAACTGCAGATGCTGGAAAATCGAAGGTACACAAAGATGCTGGAGAAACTCGGCGGGGGCAGCAGCATCTATGGAGCGAAGGAAATAGGCAACGTTTCGGGTCGAAACCCTTCTTCAGACATTTCAGTTACCGTTCTGGAGAAGACCCACAGTTTTGCAGCGGGTTTGTCCTTAACCATATAACCATATAACCATTACAGCACAGCCACATGCCATCTCGGCCCTTCTCAGTCCGTGCCGAACACTTACTCTCACCTAGTCCCATCTACCTGCACTCAGACCATAACCCTCCATTCCTTTCCCGTCCATACACCTATCCAATTTATTTTTAAATGATAAAATCGAACCTGCCTCCACCACTTCCACTGGAAGCTCATTCCACACAGCTACCACTCTCTTCGGATACAACCCATCTCCAGCAAGCTCCCTCATCACAAATAACGCGTGTTACCGTGTGTGTTGCGTGTTACCTTGTGTGTTTATCCCCGATTAGCATACAATATGGATTAGGATGACTACGGGCCATCGAAGCAATTGTCTCGCCTTTGTGCCGTCCCTGTGTGGATGAATAATACAATTGAGTATCCAGTTCGTAATTGTGGGCAGTGCCCCTTCAGACCTACTCCATGTCGTAGACTTGTGTGTGCAGATACCTGTGTGTGGTAGAGCTGGGAGGGAGAAGGACTGTCGTATACTTTACTGGGTGAGGAGATCATCTCCGTTTAAGAAGGAACTGCAGATGCTGGAAAATCGTAGGTCGACAAAAGTGCTGGAGAAACTCAGCGGGTGCAGCGGCATCTATGGAGCGAAGGAAATAGGCAACGTTTCGGGACGAAACCCCGAAGGGTTTCGGCCCGAAACGTTGCCTATTTCCTATAGTGGAGATTGTTCAACTCTTTGCATGGAGCGGAGGAACTAGGCAACGTTGCCTATTTCCTGCGCTCCATAGATGCTGCTGCACCCGCTGAGTTCCTCCAGCAGTTGTGTCTACCGAGGAGATAGTCTCAATTATTAAGGCGCCATGCTGAGAACTAGTATCGACGGTTTGGGTTTGATGCACTTCACTCAACTCTCTGCGAAGTCTCACTCCCTAACTTGCCCTTAGTTTTAGTTTAGTTTATTGCCACGTGCAGCGAGGTACGGCGAAAAGCTTTCGAGCCAGCACCGCAATCCAATATGATCACGGCTGATCATCCAGAATCAGTATCCCGTTCCTGCTTTCTCCCCATATCCGTTGTTGCCGTTAGTCCCAAGAGCTTTGTCCAACTCTCTCTTGAATATATGATTACAAATCGAACCATTTACATAGAAACATAGAAACATAGAAAACAGGTGCAGGAGTAGGCCATTAGGCCCTTCGAGTCTACACGCCATTCAATATGATCATGACTGATCACCCAACTCAGTATCCCATCCCTGCCTTCTCCCCACACCCCCTGATCGCTTTAGCCACAAGGGCCACATCTAACTCCCTCTTAAATATAGCCAATGAACTGTGGCCTCAACTACCTTCTGTGGCAGAGAATTCCAGAGATTCACCACTCTCTGGGTGAAAAATGTTTTTCTCATCTCGGTCCTAAAAGATTCCCCCCTTATCCTTAAACTGTCACCCCTTGTTCTGGAAAAACTTACAGTGGAAAGGTACATGGTATGCATTGGTATAGGTGGCGTTCCCCCACCCCGACCCCCTGAACTCACGCATTCGCCCCCCCCCCCCCCCCCCCCCCCCCCCCCCCCAATCCCTTTTCATGGGTCTTTGCATTCACCTAGGCGGTGCCCAAATTACAATACTTCGGGATCTCGGTCTGAGTAGGATACAAGTTTACCCTTCATTGTATTCTGATGGAATCGATATCACAGTCATTTTTTTGCAGAATTATTGCTGCCGTTTTGGCTGGAGAAAAATTGACCCCCGGCGCAATTTGGTTGACGTGGCAATAACACACTGTAATCTGCTGTTGCGGGGTTTGAAACATCACTCGGTTATGAATGGCAGGCGCCCTGATCTCCATTTAAACAGGAATCATTTCAGGTGATAGGTTTGTAGGGGTGAGCAGATACTCCACACAAAGTCAATAACAGCACAAAGCACGAGATCGATCCCATTGCAAAATTACATGACATCACATCTTGAGATTTAAAGACAAAGGCGTCGAGTTTGAAGGTTTAGTTTAGATTGGTGAAGAGCAGATTTAATTCGGATTGGAAACGTCAACTTCGCCAAATCTGCAGTTAGTTTGTCAGATGTCCATAAAATACTCCTCTCTGTCAACGACTGGATTTAAACGTTTGTGTTGATAAATATCTGCAGTTGGATCAATGAGACCGCGCAAGGGGAAGGATTTACAAAACTGAAACATTTTTTTTTAAAAATCAGGAGAGTTTATTTGGTTCTTGAGTTTGGCTTCTGTGCGTAGATTACACGGGTCCAAAATAGTCACTGTCGGCTCAGGGACAACCTATGTAGTAGACGTTACTTGTTCTTTAAAAAATAAACACGATTGCCGTTAACTTTATTGTGAACCTCCTTCAGAAGAAGGGTCTAGACCCGAAACGGTCACCCGTTCCAGAGATGCTGCCCGTCCCGCTGAGTTACTAAGGCTTTTTGTGTCTATCTTCGGTTTAAACCATCTGCAATTCCTTCCTGCACAAACTTTATTGTGAAGTCGTGTTTGCACTGGAAATTTGATGTGACATAAACACCTTAGGTGTGTGTGCATGAACTCAGACTTTATAGTAATGCATAAACAGTCCAATCGTTGATCCTTTAATGCGGATCTCTGCGAAATATACCGCTGATCCGGGAACGCTTTAGTTCGGAAAAGCTCCACGCGAATGTGCTTTAATATTTGCTACATCCGCAGGATTATCGTTAATTTATTTCATGTCATTTTGATTGATGTTGGTGTTCAGCTCCCGAAGCAGCCGTGCTGCAATAATGTATTAAATTAAATATAGCAGGTTCTAAGCATGTGAGCTGTCAATAAATTACTCGGTTTTATCGCTGAAACAGCAAAGAAGGGGTTTGAAGGGTTCGATAATTTAAAAGGGCAACGGGGAAAGGACTGGGATACAAAATGAAGCTGAGAAGTGAATTCTGTTTTTGTTACAATTGAACAAATACAGGGTGCCAAAGGGTCTGGGGGGGGGGGGGGGGGGGGGGGGGGGGGGGGGGGGGGGGGGGGGCGGCTGATTGTAAGGATTTGACCTTACGCGAAGGGAAAATCTCGATGGATCGAATCCTGAAACCTAATCCAGTCCCTTGATAGAATGTCGGGCAGTGAATGGTTCCAGGACAGGAATGTATTATCTGTTGCAAATCATTTGCGGTTCATTGTTACATTCGGTGTTTATAGAATAATGTATTAGATTAGGGAACCATTTTACGCAGCCAATACCGCGTGTATATATGTGTATACACGTTATATCCCACCATCACCAAATACAACACGTTTGCATTAGTTTAGCTTCCAAGACCATGCCTGTGCGAGAACGTATATTTTACATCAAGCTTCGGTGTTATTAACTCCAAATGTTATGCTTAATCGATGTAAGATTGTTAATGTAATTTAACTGCCTGGCTTTATTGAAACCATCCATTAACACCCAGACTTTCTAATAAATTACATATGTGCATGTTGTGTATATTCCACCTTATACATCCCGCTTATTGTTGGAGGTGCCGATATTGTAGTGGAAATTAAACTATTTTGTGTCCATTTTTGATTCAAATTTCCTTGTTATGTTCGGGTTCCTCTCGTTTGTTGCTGTCTATCATTTTTTTTTTGTTACCACGAGCGATGGGTAAATTTGCAGAGCTCCTTCAGCGATGCTGCCGTCGCCATAATGTCTGAAGAGCTGCCTGGAAATTGTAAACTTGTTGCCCTTAACTTTGTCCCAAGAAACGTTAACCACATGAAGCGACTCGGGGGGTGGAATAAGGGACAGGATAAGGCTCCTCTACTTTGGGTTAGTAAAAGCTGAATTAACAAGCGTGTATTTGTCACGGTAACTAGGTGTCACACAACGCCAGAAATGCATAAATGTTTCTCTCATTTCAAAACCCAGCCGAGTAGGAGGGGCCGGCGCTGCGTCCGTTGATTCTGATTGGCCTGTTGAAAGGAAGTTGTCCACGGCCGACGTCTGATGAGTCCAAGAGACACGTTAGTTTGATAAGGACCTTCTTTTCGAATGCCACCCCCCACCCCCCCCCCCCCCCACCACCCCCCCCCCCCACCCCCCCCCCCCCCCCCCCCCCCCCCCCCCCCCCCCCCCCCCCCCCCCCCACCCCCCCCCCACCCCCATCTAGCCCTGCTCAACTCAGCTGCAGCTATGTCATGTTCGGAGAATTCTGCTCCAAGATCGTTTTCAGTCAGGGCTTTAATCAGCTCCAACCAGCCTGGACCTTACTGTCCTGGGGGTTATTTGTCCTCTAGGCCGGACCAGGGCTACGGGGCACAGAGCTGTCATCGTAAACACGACGAGATGAGCCACCAGCAAGCTCTAGGGTTGGTGCCCCATCACCAGTACGTGCCAAGTATGGCAGGATGGGCATCGCCATCAGCACCCGGCCACAGCGGCCGCCTCCAGCAGATAAACGCATATTCCTTCGCGTCTAGCGTGAAAGAAGAAGCCAACTATTGTCTACTAGACGGGGATAAACACGCGAAGACGGTCCCGGAGGTGCCTGTGTACCCGAGGGTGATCTCTGAGATGTGCGCCAGTGATAGTGGCAGAGTCCCAGTCCCCATCTATTTCCGTTCAGAGCCGAGCTACACGTCCAGCAAGCCCACGGATTACAACCAGCCGCCGCCGCCAGCCGCGGCCCCATGCTCGATCACATCCAGCGTTCCCTTCAGCTCTTCCTTCGCCTCGTCGTCTTCCTCCTCGAAACCAGGTGAAAAGGCCATAAAAGCGACCGGCTCGAGCGACCCCGTCCGCAGAAACCCGGCAAAACCCACAGAAGCGAGACAGAGTGACTTTGTACAAGATACACCCACTTTAGACTTCCCTGGCGGGGACCCGGCTCATTCCGAGAGAGAAACAAAAGGTGAGTGAAAAAGCTTGAAAGAAAAAAACACAGGCAAAGCAATTACACGCATTTGGAGCAGGAGCGTCGAGCAGCTCTCTCATCAGCGACAAGGTGACTTCATTTAGGCAGTAAAGGACCTGTTTTGTCCACAACACAAAGAACCCACAGTCCAAATTAATACCTTGAGTTATTTATTGCACAGGCCCTTCGCGGCGGAGTAAATTGCAAACACGTTTAAGTGAACCTTTTAAAGATCAAAAGAACGAAAGATTTCTGTTCTCCAGGCCATTTCTCAATCGTATAAAAAAGCTGCTGTAAATGTCCCCAATAAAAATAACCACCTAGGCAAAACAAAAAGCAATTGAGACTCTCAGGAATGATTTGCGAACGGGTTGGAACAACAAAAAAAATAATCCAAATGCTGATGTTTCAAATGCAGCATTAATATGAAGTAGCGTTGGGTCACCAGAAAGGCAGAGCATTGTGCGAACATACTAGTGTAACTACTAACATTTAGGCACATTTTATGATCAGTAATCACTAATCATAGTTAAACGCTTACAAGACATATATCATTCTAAATATGGAGCAGATAAACGTGGGCCCATGTGCTAATGTGTCCATATCATAGGGCGAGAAACAACGTGAAAAGACACACAAATTCGCAGGAAACCTAAACATCCCTTGGAGTCAATATATTTATGTACATAGGTGTGCGCGGCTGTGTGATAGAAAGAGCGAGCGGGAAAGCAAGAGCGATCAGCTCTAATGATGCTATGAGGTTTTATGGACGCTCAGATATAAAGGTTAACACACATGGATGGACTATACAATACAGAGAGAGGTCGGGTTTTTGAGCCGGTTTCGAGAAGCACCACGTTGGTCACCATCAATATGCTGCATGACTTGTTGTGGGCTGTTGATGGATGGGACGTGAGGCTGGCATCACGAGAACAGCAAGATAGGCCTCTTAATGTTAGCTCGTGTATCAAACCGTGCTAAGATGCATCCATAAATTCCAAATGCTGAATATAAATAAAAAATGAGCTTGTTGGCAGCATGCGGTGTTTATTTAAGGTCGGCATGCTGCTATGGAGCTAAATTATGGCGCCAAATAAAAACTGCACCACACAGCGCTGCGGTGATATTACTGCGTTGTTTCATGAAATCTTGCTGCTCGTTAAATTAGTAAGAAATGTGTGGCATGGGCAAACGCATTTTTCTTTAAAAATATCTTAAATAACATTTCATTCCAATTGGTACCAACAATTTAAATCGTGCCAATCAATAGCACTGGCTTTTTCGATTTTCTTGCCACTGCATTGTACATATATTTGGGAATTTCCCCGTGTTCAACGGGAGGGCAAATCTATAATATAAAATATAAAGCTGGCTAACGTTTACCACTTCTCAAGAGGAAAGGGCAGGTAAACACCAGGATGCAATAACTCTGAGGAAGTTGCAATTAATAGGGATCTACCAAAACGGATTTCCTTCGCTACACTCACACACACACCAAAGTTGTAATAAACTGTAAAACAAAGCCATTTCAACACGAGCGGGCAAATCCTTTGTCAAAATAAAAAAGGTGATCTCTAACGGGTTGAATGGTTAATTCCTTGTTTGTGTCTGGTCTTCCCTGTGTGATGTTGAGACCTAAATATATGTTCCAGTGATAGGCTGTTCTTTCGTTCAGACACAGACTTTATTGACTGTTTACCCATATAATCGGGTGACACAAACCAAGAGACCAAACTAGACATCAAGTCACAATGGCGTATAGAAATGTTACATTGTTATGGAAATTTGGGACATGTTAGTTACACGTTACACTTTCATTCTGAATCAAAGTATTGTATGCCGGCCTTGTCCGACGAGATAGACAAGAAAAACACTTACAGGTCAAATTAGCTGATAATTAGGAAGAGGCATTGAAGGTTTTCTAATTTTTAAATTGATATTTTGAGCATGAAAATTATAGATAGTATTTGGTGGGAGAATGCAAGTTAAACGAGGAGTCCAATCGAGCTATATATAGGGTGGGAAGTTCCGACTTAAAGGTCTTTGGTCGAACGACATGTGGAGCTGCCTGGGCTTTGCTACCATTTGCCTATAAGAATCTTCATCTGATACAACGACTCTTCTGTTTACTTTAGAACCAATGAATCGTTAGACTGTTCTGTGAAAGATCACTCATCGCTGGTTGAATATAATTCCGCTGAGAGCAATATCGTCCAGAAATGCTTTGTTTAAAAACATAAGCAAATCGGTGGCTGCATAGAACAGCTGACATGCCAAATTTCTGGACATGATGTGATTTCCCTGTTTCTATTTTTAATGGAAATCCATAAAAAGAAAAAAACCTAATCTTAATGACAGACTCTCGCCATCTTTGCTGTTCTGAAGTAATGTCAGTTCCACACAAAGAGTTTCATGATACTAGGTAGTTGCTATTGAAGATCAACTTTTTTTTATTGAATTGGAATTCCACCTATTTTGAAAGACACAGTCCATGCTAATAACAATGGGAAATGTAATTCCATTTAATTCGATTCGATTTAAATGTATTCATTGTTCGTAATACGTCTTGTTCGTAATACGTCTTGTTATGGCCAATTTAGAATAATTGGTGAGATTCAAACTATAAGTAGAATGCAAACATATAATCACTATCACGAGATTTTCCAGCACACTGTTAGCAGACGTTATATTGTAATTCATTAACAAACTACTCTGCAATCCATTTTAATTTTCAACGTTAATTCTCGAGTCTGCTTTGGCGTATTTCATTTCAAGCCCTTGGCACTCTGAACACTTAGTCAAATTAGTCTATTTGTGGTTTTAGCTCAGGACTGGAGAGACACCCACACACATCATGCAACCCCCGTGTTGTTCGAAGCACCCTTAATTAATTAATTAAGTTAGTTGAATGAGTAAGCACTTCTCCACATCATAAGTAACGTGAAATGGACAACACACTCTCTGTAAAATAAAAGTATCGGAGAAACCTAGAAGATGTCAGACCCATCAACAATATCTGAATTTTTTTTTTCTTTTGAAATTGTTACCTCGTGTGGTAAACAGGTGAAGGAAAGGTTAGAATTTTAAATATGTGCTTCTATGTATGAAATTAAAAAGAAAATATCACAAATGGACATATATCACAAATTCACACAATATGCAGAAGGAATCTTGGTGGTCCGCTGCAGTTATTTCAATATCAGACCGTGCACACTGGCGTGTGTTAAACGACGTTTTATGTAACTTTATAAACACATAGCTGAGGAATGTAATAATAATAATAATAATAATAATAACTTTATTTATAAAGCGCTTTTAGACAACATCAGTTACCACAAAGTGCTGTACATGGGAAATCAACAAAAAGTTATTACAAACTACTAAAACCATTAAGACGACAGGACTATAAAAACAGTAAAAAATTAAAAGACATTAAAAGCACTAAAACAGGAACAATGTCTCAGCCAGTGTCGAAAGCCAGTGAATAAAAGTGAGTTTTTAGGGAGGATTTAAAGATGGACAGTGAAGGGGCCTGTCTGGAATATCCGGAACTATTGTGTTAAATATTGGCAATTGCAATATGAACCTTAGCAGGATGGATTTTTTGTAAGAGTTTTTGAATTCTCAGCAAGGTCACGGTCGACCATTAACCGTTTGCATTTAGGTTAAGCAACGACATTCAGATTGTTTTAGAAGGAACTGCAGATGCTGGAAAATCGAAGGTAGACAAAAATGCCGGAGAAACTCAGCGGGATGCAGCAGCATCTATGGGGCGAAGGAAATAGGCAACGTTGCCTATTTCCTTCGCTCCATGCAAAGAGTTGAACAATCTCCACTATAGGAAATAGGCAACGTTTTGGGACGAAACCCTATGGGTTTCGTCCCGAAACGTTGCCTATTTCCTTCGCTCCATAGATGCTGCTGCACCCGCTGAGTTTATCCAGCATTTTCGTGGACATTCAGATTGTTCCGGATTGAACGCTTTCAGGAAAAGAAGAACCATATTGCACATTCTGCGCTATTTGAGGAACTGTCGACGTTTTAAAACATGATATATATTTTTTTCCTGGGACATTAATTTACAGCAAGTATATATGCAAACATGGCGTGTTTCCCACGTTCTATAATGTTTATTCCTGTATTTCACAATCAAGTTTGTCCTCTCTGTTCGACTGTAGTTCAGACCAATGAAATCGCCATTGATATTTCGGTGTCCTCTCAGCCCTTTGTAATGCCCTTTCTTGGAACTATCTGAACTTATACAGTTGACAGGATTTCGTTATTACATTTATTATTCACCGTCCATAACAAACCTTTACTACACAGATGGTGGAAAACATGGATATGCCCCGTGTCAACAATTTTCCAATTGTCACCAGAATGTATCGCAGCGGCGGCAGATGCATGTGATAGTGCGAATTGGCTCAAGCAACAGAGAGAATTCGCTGTTTTGAAATGCATGACTTTATTTTTTTTAGAATTGTGGGTTTCATCAACGTACTGTGAACAACTCAGCGAATGGCAAAATATTGCACTACCTTTTGGCATCACAACTAATAAAATAAATATTTACGTTTTAACTAATGAAAGAAAAAAAATGTTTACCAAGTTGCAGTCTGCGTCGGTGGAAAATAATGTGTGTCCATATTTTAATTTCTGTTTCTCTCGCTGCTAGAGGGTTATTTTCTCTCCCTTATATAACACGTTAACGTGGAAATCTCATCAAAATACATTATGGGACTTAAAGGTTGTTTTGTAAGGTGAGAACTCACTTTTAAAAGAATATAGCAGCTTTACATTGTGCAAGTTGGTATGTGTTTAATAGACTTTAGCGTGATAGCTACAGGATATAAACCTCTTGATCTTAAACTTGTAAAGCAGGGGTGTTTATACCGTTAATTAAATTTTATTTCCTGCTAATGCCAAGTGCCATCCGTTGCGGCGTTCACAGTGCAGCTACTAAGATTTCAAGTCTATTTACAGTCAACGTAGAAGGCCCTGGCAATAAGCATAGGGCACAGCGTATTGAGCATTGGTTTTTGATATATTCCTTTCTAGTTCATTCAGTTCCATTGATTCCCAGTATGACCGGAAATTCCATGTTCGGTACAATATGCATTCGATATAACATTTCAATTTGAACTTAAATGTTTATTCATCTCTGAGCAATTTCCCCACATAAGTGAGGTTGGAATATATTTTGTCGATCGCATAGTTATACCACAGCAATGCAGTATAATGGCCGCGAGGTATCACAATCGTCTATAGCGCTCAATGATGGGGATTGGGCAAATGTCAAGGGTTCATATCCGCCCAGTAAACAGTGAGTTGAAATTCTGACTCATTCCCCGTTTCCCTAACTCAGAAAGTTGGTTGAAACTCCCGGGGCATTAACACTGTCGGCGGTAAAAAAAAAATAAATAGGGAAAGCCGTTAATTGTTCAGGTCGTTTGACAGTTTGTTTTTCCCGATTAACAGAAAGCGCGAAGACCGCGAGTACCACGAACTGGATGACCGCGAAAGGAGGAAGAAAGAAACGTTGTCCGTATACCAAGTACCAGACTTTGGAACTCGAGAAAGAATTTCTCTTTAACATGTACTTGACTCGAGAGCGCCGCCTGGAGATCAGTCGAGGCGTGAATCTAACAGACAGGCAGGTCAAAATCTGGTTTCAAAACAGGAGAATGAAGCTGAAAAAGATGAGCCGAGAGCACAGGATTCGTGAAATATCGACTGCTTTCCCCATCTGAAAGCGGCACTGTGCTCCGATTTGATTAAAGAAGAGGCGGCGGACAATGTGGTTGAGGAGTCCGAATACTACAACAGCATTGAAGATGGTGAAGGGGAGGGGAGGGGGGAAAGGCTGGAGGGAGGGGGGGGGGGGGGGGGGGGGGGTGGGGGGGGGGGGGGGGGGGGGGGGGGTGGATTTGCTAGACACTGGGATGAGTTACAAGTTCAGGTCTAGTCAACAAAACAACTTGGAGCAACTTAAGAGAAAGGGGAATACTCGCATTGCGAACTTCTAATTTCAATCTAATGGCTTACCTTCTGACAAACAAATGTAACAAACACTGAAGGGTCTGTTGCTGTTCATGAGCCCA
This sequence comes from Leucoraja erinaceus, assembly GCF_028641065.1. Classification (NCBI taxonomy): domain Eukaryota; kingdom Metazoa; phylum Chordata; class Chondrichthyes; order Rajiformes; family Rajidae; genus Leucoraja; species Leucoraja erinaceus. The sequence goes on from NC_073403.1 coordinate 5,290,985, forward strand.
TTAATTGTCATCGATTCATGTAGTGACATTTCTCATTGTCGCACCGAATGAATCGGAAAACAAATATCCTAGAAGCCAATGACACCTCGGGCTTTTTTTGTGTGTTCATTTTCATCTTTTAGGTGCTTATAAACTATTTGTATTTCTGTTGTTAATCCAGCATTTATATATTATGCTTTGAAGACATTATTTTAAGGTAACTTCCAGTTATTGAAGGCCAGTAGAAAATTGGCAGTTGGGCGAGAACACCGTGTAAGCATCTGACGTATTTTGCCCACACAAGTATCTGAAGCGTTAATAAAGTGTAAATCAACATCCCATCAAAGTACTGGGAGCCACGGACGCGTGGGTATCCAAAGGATGTGGCTCACCAAATTAACTTTGTGGTATTTATTTCACTTACCTTGGGTTTCATCTCGTCTTCTTTGATTGTAAGTTACACAGGAGGAGAGAAAGATACATATATATATATATATATATATATATCCACGAGTGTGGAGCAGATGTGAGCGGCGGTGGTCATTGTGTTTCCGTTATTCTAATTTTCTCTCAGTAAACACTTTTGTTTTTCCAAGTCCCAGGTACGAACTAGTTCATTAATACATTTTTTTTCGTGGAGGAATCCAGATATACCCAAATATCTCCCATACAATTAAATAGAAGTGCATGGGATAACGAAGCAAAGAGGCATTGAGTGCATGCCGTTCTAATTAAGATTATAACACGCGTCTGCAAGGCGTTCAAGGCAAAATAAATAAGAGTAGGCCTCTAGGCCCCTGGCGCTTGTTCCACCATTTAGTGAAGTCATGGCTGATCTTTTATCCCGGCCCTCTTTCCTGCCTCTAATCCCACGTCCCTTGACTCCCTTAATATCTAAAGCTCAATTGACCTTCGCCGAGAATATACCCAGTAACTCATTCTCCACCGCTCTCCTGGGCAGAGAATTCAAACTTCTCGAAGAACGAAACGACTTGAAATTTTTAAACAAAAATCGCTTTGGGATCATGCGGACTATCGTGGAGGTTAACACAGCGTTGTATAATTGACGCGGCTCAGCGTCTGGACTTTGTATTAGCTTAGATGCCGCAGCACGTTAATTTAAAGCATATTAGTTAGTACAACGAAAGGAGCGAGTAACGAGATTGAACTCATCATGATATATAAAAAAATAATGGCCCTCTGGGTTTTTGTCTGGCAGTGTTACTTTGACTGACTTAAAGAGGCTAAAATCAGTCACGAATAAACTTGCACACCTGGCTCATATCTCCTAACCCAAAACAATTTGTAAAGACTCCCGGTAGCTATTAATTTCATTTTTATTGCGAACTGCTGGTGACCTACACTTTTCCCCCTTGCACCCTGGACCTCAAGGTGAACTAAATGTTTAACAAGGCTGAGTTTAAAGTTTAGCTTTGCTTTCTCACCGAGTGAAGAGCTCCACTCCGGCCAAACATAAAACTATTTGAGAACCCACTAAACTTAAAACGAAATTTTAATTCTATTTGCAGACCAATTCCCTCGGCAAATAAAAATATGTACACACAATGCTAATGAAAGTAAAACCCAATGAAGGATTCTATAGAATATAGGTCGCAGTCATCACGTGCCCATGGAGTAATTGAGGAGAACTCAGCATGTAACATACTATCGGTGCTGTTTAGGCCTGTTACACCTTTAGTGGACATTCTACACAAACCGCGTTTTTGTATTGTCTTTTAGAAATATTCATCAAAATATCTGACATTTAACACATGCCCAGAACATGATCTGTCGTCTCAATTTGTTTTTCATATGGTGGAGGTTTGTCAGATACGAACTGTGTATTAATTGTGGATTAAAATGTTATATTTAATTTAAAAATAGTGTAAAAATAATTGTTATACCAAAGATTATTACTTGTGTGTCCATCGCATTTTGTTTTTTATCAACCACACACTGAACTCCGCACAAAGTCCTCGCAAGAGACGGGGATTAAAATAAGGTGTCAGTATTTGATCAATATTAAAAACCCACTCATCAGTGTTTAGATGAAGTATTTTGTTTTCATGTTGGTCAACAAGTGTGGGCAGAAATTCGTCTGTAAAGCATGTTCTGTATATATCACGGCTTGGAGTCGTTGCATCGTTTCCCAGGCCTTGTTACAGGTCTATATTAAAAACGCAATAAAAATAAATAAATACATCAGTGTTTGTCAGCATTTCTGCATTTTGAAAATTTGTTTGTTATTTAACGTTTTCAAATCTACTGGAATTTATTGTGGCCATTTAGTGGCTCTCCCTTGAAGCCTGACTCATGTATATCATGCACCGTGGTTGGCTGATTGTGGACCCGTGAAATTGACCTGAAATGGACAACTTGGTGGTTGAGAGGGAAAGAGACAGGGAATTCATGATTTTCCCAGCCTCTCGCAGTTTGAAATGTATTTGGTATCCGGTGTCGGTGATTTAAATACCATCGAGACGGTCGTAACCTGACTGTGGGCACCGCCGATGCTCCATGGACAATCAAGTCTACATTTGTAAAGTTTTATGGCAGCTAAATGTGTGTTTGGCAAGTCGCTGTCATGTAGGACTTGTTGGACTTGGGCAGTTTGGCTGTGAACTGCACGCCACAAGACATAGCTTTGAGATCAGGATATGGTCATCCTTCTCTTTCCCTGACAACCTGGATCACTTGGCTTTCAAGATTTTTGGAAAAACGTGAGGAAAATGGTAGGACATTGTTGTCACGTCAGGTATATATATTCTGCAGCGACATTTTTTTTTAATATAAGACTTTGACTTTTGTAGACATTTGAACGTTAAGTTTTTCCCAATTAGTTGATGCCAACAGTTCGGTGATTAGCTTAAAAAGGTAAAATATTGACCCATCCCTGCGGTATCGAAACAGATTAGTGAGGTCTGTGGCTGCACTGACCGACAGTGTCATGACTTTTAGACAAAGCAAGGTCAAAACGATACGGCCTGCACTATTGGTACAATTCAAAATAGATAGACAGGATTCCTGAGCAGGCATTAACTGTCAGATTTAATCACCTCTCTTCATATTTATTATAAATATTTGCTTTTATTATTTGATGTTTAAATAATCGTATCCAGCTGAAACATATTTTTGCATCGTTGCTTTTTATTTTACTGTCCGACTCGTTTGGACCAGACACTGGCGCCGGCGAAATTGAACTGTTGAGTGACTTAGGTAGTTTCATGTTGTTGGGCTTCTGCTTGATCGCAGTGACAAGAAACTGCCTGAATTACTCCAGTTATTGACATCGCAAAACCTTTTTGGATTTTAAAATTAAAAAAAAGTGGAGTCGCTGGCATTTGCGACGAAGAAATAAGAGTGTATGTATGTATGTATGTATCAACGTGGTGCAGATGGATGATGTCCCTAACAAGGCCTGGTGCGGATTGTTTTTGAAGATGAACCGAAGTATCAAACTGTCTAATTGTCTCTAATACGATACAAGTATAGGTGGTAACATAACTTCTGTGCAATCAAATAACACCGCATATTAACTCGTTCAACTCGTATATTTTCCTCACAGCTAAATATAAAGTTGTGGAATTGTGTAGTGGTGGCTGTTTGTTCGATTCACATGTCTAATCCTCACAATCCATCATCGTAGGTGGGAAGAAAGGCGAATTAATAATGTACTGACATTCATATACATATAAATATATAATGTGTGTATGTGTGTATATGTGTGTGCAAGTGTGTGTGTGTGTGTGTCTAAATATATATATATATATATATATACACACACAAACGCGCGCACACACACACATATATATATATATATATATATATGTGTGTGTGTATTTATATATATATATATATACATATATATACATATATGTATATATATATATATATATTTGTGTATATATATGTGTGTGTATATATATGTGTGTATATATATATATATGTATATATATGTGTGTATATATGCCGGGCGTATATGTGTATATATATATGTGTATACTCATATATACACACACACACACACACACACACACACGTGTGTGTGTGTGTGTGTGTGTGTGTGTGTGTGTGTGTGTGTGTGTGTGTGTGTGTGTGTGTGTGTGTGTGTGTGTGTGTGTGTGTGTGTGTGTGTGTGTGTGTGTGTGTGTGTGTGTGTGTGTGTGTGTGTGTGTGTGTGTGTGTGTGTGTGTGTGTGTGTGTGTGTACAATGCATAGTTATTTGGTATATATATGTACATATGTCCGTGCCTGTGTATGAGTGGCGGTGTATTCATACACAAACACGCGCACACATACACATATAGCCACCAAATAACTCTACATTGTGTTATGAAGGTTGGAGTTAGTGAGTCGTATCTGTGAATTCATGGCTTAGAGAGAACTGATTCCGTATTGCTCAATTTATTTCCCTGATTAGTGGCAGAAGAACATAGAGGCGCTGACAAACTGCATGGCTACTTTATAGTATATTTGCGTTGTTTCATCAGGTGGCTTAATCAAATTTAAAATATAATGGAAGAAAACATAATTTAACATCTGAGATTGTGAATGTAAACACGTTCCACGCGATCAATCATATTTGTGGCCTTGCAGTTGTGATATTTTCGGTTCCAAGATGTGATCGATCCAAGCATGTGGTAATGTATATTAATTAATCAGTTAAAATGATAGTTCAGACCTTTATACTGGATGGATATTATTCTTGGTGGGGATATTCAACTGGTTCATAACATAAGGAGAAGAGACCGCCTCCGTTTGGACCATTTGGGGAGGGTTGTGTTTTCGCTCCTCACATTCCCGTTTCAGCGATATCTTAAAAAAATGGAAGGGCGGCCAACACTTTCTCAATTCGTTGATATTAACTGTCAGTGTACAATCTGGTCCACCGGCAAAATTATTATCGGCTACTGCGCAAAACACTCCCAGCACGTCACCTAATCGCCCAGCGATCATGGAAGGGAATTAAATTAAAGGATGTTAATATCAATTAGACGCTATATGTGGTTCGGCCATGTGTTATAACTGTATAACTCTCTTTTCCTCACGAGTTGAATGCTATTTATTACAAACGTGCTTCGTTTGTTTTGCCTGCTCATCTGCATATTTTCAATGCACCATGAAATGTACCAAGCAGAGGGAGACAGCAGGAACTCGTTATTGTTAAAGGTGCCGGGCGTTTAAAACTTCATTTAGACTCTTAGACGAGCACAGCTTGGTAGTAGCCAGGGGCAAATGGCTTAATATCTTGTGCATTTAGGTTTGATATAAACCTCTTTCTTTGAATCTAAATGCGGCGATCCCACCCCAATGGTTTGCAGCGACCACGAACGATAGGACGTTCCTTATTCATGATGTTGGCGCTGGAGCCAAACGCCATTTTTTTGGTTGTCAGCGATCTGGATATGTGGTGTAAAAGTCTTTAAAATATAACCGCATCTATGTGCGATGTACTGAAAATGTCCATTGGTCTGCACTGTTTGAACATAGATTCAATGCATTAGGGTTCTGGTACACAGAAATCTGTCGCGTAAATCTAGCCATAAATGTCTTTGTCCTTTTTACAGTCTAAATCTCAGAAATGCGGTTGTTACTCCTTGTGACTCCGTTCTCTCATCATACCTTCTGTATGTGAAACACATTTGAGTGGCTACATAAAATAGAAACACAGGTTTTGTCGCTAGCTCTCGGATGGTCTAGAGTGCTATTATTATTTTTTACTTTGTCAACAGTGAAAGTCCAATCGCTATGAAGATCTGTGAAAACTAGGTCTTGTGTGTTTAAACATCTTATTTGTGAAAATGAGGCGATGCAATCTCTAAAGACACATCTGGAATTTCATAGTTCTGATTGCGCCAGTGTTGTTATCGCTTTAAGAGAGAGAGATAGCCGGAGTCCTTGAAGCTGCAGTTGAACATGTGCACACCAACAGCCAAACCGATTAGCGGTGTTTCGTTGCAAAATGGGTACCCACAAATAACAATCGTGCTTCGAATGGCCAGAATTAAGAACTTGATTTTTACACTTGATTGGCTTCAGGAAGTCTCATTATTTTATAAACCTATTTTGGGCGTCAATGGAAATAAATAGCCATGAAAAGCATTTTTCTGACGACAATTAGTTCTTTATTAATTAAGTTTGCGCCATGCAAATATTTAATTGTCCCTTAGATTTGAACAAACTTGTTGCAGACAAGATCACCTCTTATTTCGTAAGATTTATAACATTAATCAGAAAATGTAGATGTGAGTGTCTTTAGCGCTCATCCAAACGCAGTTTTCATGCCAAATTAGAGGCCCGCTTGTTTTGGCTGCTTAACTTGTTTGTTGAAAGTATGGCTAATTATATCACTAGATAATATTCACATCACATTTAAACTAATATGGCCGTTATTTTCAATAATAATTAAGATGGGCAGTCTTTAGGAGGAAAATATTCTCAAAATGTTTTATTTGTTTATTACTGGACTTTTGAAAGTATAATGGGAGCAAAGTCAACGTTTAGAGGAAGAGCACACAGGGCGGAATAACAACAGTATATTTATTTACATACAAGACAAATGTGTATATCTTATGTGTCAATAAAATGATGTACATTTGCAAATCTATACCCAAGGATAGTAAACAGTATATAGATTCCGTTTTGCATTGATCCTGATCAAATATTTAGCTATTCTGACTTCAATGTCCGTTATTACATATTCGGGCCCATCCTGTAGTTAATAATACGTTTAAAATGAAGTTAAGAATATTTCCGGAGGAAGATTATCAGAGCGTGGTTAATATATTTAACAAATGCACAAATATTAGCTTTAATTTATAATCAGTTCAAAAAAAAAGGAGAGATCGGCGGGCCAATGGCAGTCTGAAAGCCCATTGAGAGCCATTAATACGGCTTTAAGTTTAAAGACTTGAATGTTAATAAGCTGGTACTTGGCGACTGAACTTCTCTGCATAAAATGAATTTTCGCGTCAGGGCTGAGTCATCAAAGTTTGGCAAACAAAAAAAAAGATCTGTGGTATATACAAGCGGTTGGCCACACAGTGCTTTGCCTTCACCATAATATGTCCTGCGATTTGACTTTGAATTAGCTAAATCCAACCGCGTCTAGTTTTTTTGTTGTTGTTGCTAGAGGCATAACAAAGTTAAACATTTTGAGTTTTTGAGGAAGAGTGAATTTCAAAAGATGTGTGGAAAAGTTGGATGGTTCTATCGGGGTATTTCAGTATTCCTCCATTCTTCACGACGTTAAGTGTTGTCTTTATTTGAGTATTTCGCTGTGAACAAGAAAGAGATTTCGAAGTTTTCACTCTGAATTTATTTTCTCAATATCTTCCCGGATTCCAATAACTTCATTTGGTGGCATTCATCCTCACCGAAAGAGCAGATAGGAACGATGAGAAGAGAGGACGCGACTTTAAATTAACCACTCTTAACAATTGATACATGTATTTAAATCACTTCACATAATTCGCTGATTCGCCGTGGATCCGGCTGCCCTCTGTCCAGACTTCCTATACATGTAAAATAGCCTTGTTAGGGAATTAAAACGCAAACCCCTGTGATTCAGAGTATTATGTCGTTAATGCATGGGTCAGCCTCAAAATAAATAAAATCGGAACAAAAGGATCTTATGAACAACGAGTTATCATTAAATTAATCGAGTCCAGTACGAATGTTGGCCAAATTTAAATATGATGGAGAACTACAAAGTCTTGACTTGTCAATTATTAGGAAGTACACTTTCACCACAAACCCTCCCGTGTAAAGTTTTGAACATATTGAACTCACATGCGTTTTGGCCACCAGCACTGGTGTCTCAGACGAATATTCGTAATTCAAAATTAGGTTTCCAACCCCGCCAGAGTCGCTGGTTTGCGTTGCCCATCACAACACAAGGAAACGTGCGAGAATTGTGTGGCAGGGTAATTGGGTTTAAAGCTACTTTCTGTTATCGGTTTAAGATAATAACAGCAATAATAAGACTGCCGATTATGAGCCCTGGTGTGAGAATTTGTCACATGAGATAAGATTAATTAACAGGCAAAGTAGTCCCTCTGAAAACTATTAGTTTTTAATTTAATCCAGCGCTGCATTGTTACCGATTTTGTACTATATATGTTTATACGCATTAGTGTTCCTTGTTTAAAACACGATTTCACCTCTAAACGTATATAATACAAGGGGCCATGTTAATTGTTTAACCCCCATTGCGGATTGATTTACGCTTTATTGTCGCTTTGTCAGCCTCATGAAAACTTTAACCAATCATTTCGCAGATAGCCCACAACATATTAGCTAACTCTACTTTGTTAGTTGAGAAGTTGAGGGAACAATTTCTAGCCTTACATATAATTTCCCAATGAATCGCCGTGTATGGTGTTTAACAATGACGATGTCCGGTGCTATTAGTAACTATTTTGTCGATTCGCTTATAAGTCATGATAACGAAGGGACTGCTGCAACAAAGTTAACTTCGGGCCAATACATAGTTCTCCAGACAGCCTGGTCTTAGCGAACATTCCGACTTCCCCGCTTGTAATTTTCAGACGAAATCTTCGGTGTTCGGCACCTCTTGGACACCGGTGTACCCTCAGCCTCCCGCCAATGTGTCCACGTTATACCATCCATATGTCCAACCTCACCCCATCCCGTCCGAAAGCAGGTATATGCGATCCTGGCTGGAGCCAACCCCCAGAGCCGTGGCCGTCGCCGGGATAGCTACCAGTGGTCACGACTCATTGAAAACGGAGCCCCTCGCGGGTCACGGCGTCCAAACCTTACCAGCGGCGCTACAAAAGTTGCACGGGGAATCCTTGGAGAGTGAAATCATGAGGTCCGGGAAAGCGCCATGCTATGAGGACAGCTTATATGAAGAGAAAGGAGACAAAGAGGCGTCATTACAAAGTAAGTTGGGCATATGATGCACTTGATTAATCCCGGAGAGAAAATAGTTTTCGAAACTAATGCCACAGGAGGAAGATTCTAATTGAAGTCATTTTGCCTTCGGTAGAGTCACACGTATTTTATAATCCTGGTTATTTTATGTTCCTCTCGGCCTTTTAATGGGCTCCCCAGTAACCACCTGCAGACCCTTTAACGACGGCTTTACACCAGCCCTTCCTCTCGCAGGCAATAAAGACATAAATGACTGACTATACGTTTTCCTCTTGTTATTTTCTCCCCTTTTTTTGTGTAACTCTTCTGAAGCAGGGTGAGCAAACATGTGTGGCGGGCCATTGTGTGAAACCGTCGAGAGAAAGAGAGAAAGAGAGAGAAAGAGAGGGAGAGAGAGAAAGTGAGAGAGAGGGAGAGAGGGAAACTGACAGAGAGCGGCAGAGAGGGAGAGAGAGAGAGGGAGAGAGACAGAGAGAGAGATATATAGTGTGTGTGTGTGTGTGTGTGTGTGTGTGTGTGTGTGTGTGTGTGTGTGTGTGTGTGTGTGTGTGTGTGTGTGTGTGTGTGTGTGTGTGTGTGTGTGTGTGTGTGTGTGTGTGTGTAGAGGGGCGAGAGAGAGGAGAGTGAGAGTGAGTGTGAGTGAATGAGTGAGTGAGAGAGAGAGAGAGATAGAGAGAGAGAGACACACACACACACACACACACACACACGTGATAGTGAGTGTGTGTGTGTGTGTGTGTGAGAGAGAGAGAGAGTGAGAGTGAGTGAGAGAGAGATAGATAGATAGATAGATAGATAGATAGATAGATAGATAGATAGAGAGAGAGAGAGAGAGAGAGAGAGATAGAACAGTTCACGCGTTTCTACCACAGTTAAGTTTTACACCCCAATATCAAAACAGGGTCATAAACTGTAAACCAAATATAAATCCAACTCTTCTGCAGCCGCCCAGCTATTCACAGTTTAGTATTACAATTTACTGGAAGGATACACGCTGAGGGATATATCCTAAGACACCCTCGCGCTATTACAGTTCTTGGGTAAATGAAACTTTTTGGGGCTAAGTATCACACTGTGAGAAGTGCAAGAATGAAAATCATTGGCATCAACGTCCTTGTTTTTTGGGGGGTCTGACTGCCTTTTCCCCTCTTCCTCCACTGCTTCTCCAGGCAACCCTTCGGCAAATTGGTTACATGCTCGCTCGACCAGGAAGAAAAGGTGTCCTTACAGCAAGTACCAGACCTTGGAGTTGGAGAAAGAATTTCTGTTCAACATGTACCTCACCCGGGAGCGGAGACACGAGGTGGCTCGCCTTCTCAACCTGACGGAGAGACAAGTCAAAATCTGGTTTCAAAACAGAAGGATGAAGATGAAAAGACTGAACAAGGAGCATGCGAAGGACTTCAAGTGACGAGTTGAAACTTCTTTTGGAACTTTAGCGCGCCGGAGATTATTGGCCCCACTGCACATAGCCGTAAACCAGAGTAATTCAGAGAAAAAAAAAAATCACCGCAAAGAATAGCCTGAATGGAAGGTATTAACAACCCAGCAATTCGGCTATTTATTTCCAACATTTTAGAGCATTCATTCAGGGAATAGAGTCACGTGTAGAGACTTTTATGACAGGATATTATGAGATACAACTTCCTCTCATTCACAACCCCTTCTATTAGCCAGAGAGAGAGAGAGAGAGAGAGAGAGAGAGAGCAGCGAGCTTTTATTCCTACTCAGTCCTCTTGGCGGTTTAAAAATAAATTTCAGGTTATATATAAATTATTACAATTTCTGTAAATCTTTTAGGGACGGTCTGTGTGGCGGATCTCGCTGCAGATCCACGTTTTAGAGAGAAAATGATCTTTAACCTACGATTATATATATTGTAACCTTTTCCGTTCGAACTGATTTAACACGACTTACTATCAATTGTTTACAGGCAAAGGTGAATTTTTAATAACACGTTGTTAAACGCGTCACACTGCGATTGTTTCACGCGACTCCCCTAGTCATTTTGATTTTGGGGGCATGCTTTCTTCCACAGAATTGTGATTACTATTTAAACCGAATGATAGTGTACATTATGATGTCTCTTTCTGTAGACTCTAGTTTGTGTGTTTTTTTGGGGTGAGTTTGGGGCCTGTCTTCTTAATTTTGGGTTTAAAACGCATAACCGCGCACCCAAAATTGAAACGAGCAGTTGTCACGTTTCGTTGACTATAATCTTGGTTGAGTGTTTTTTTGTGTATCTCTCTGGGCAACTATTATCACCACGTGGATTTTTTTTTAAAAAGATAAGGGCTTAATACTTAGGAAACAGGACAAGTAGGGTCGAGACCAAAATTTAACAATGCACACGATAGGATTTCATAACATTATGAAAACACATAAAGTAGGAATAATCTGACGAAGTTACCCAGATGACCATTACCCACCAGCACGCAAGAAAGGAAATCAACAAATAGATCATTTAAAAAAAGAGATACACTTTAGTAAAAAAACAAAACACATTCCTGAGGGGAATTTGTAAATATTTCTGCGTATTTTTATGTCTGTCCGGTTGGAGCTGGTGTTTATACTCCGAATTTTATAGGTTTGTGCCGATTTTACATTTAAAGTAATCAAATCAACTGAATGGCACAAACACACCGAATCTGGGTGGCTTCTACTAGTTTTTGTTTCTCTACCGGAACTGTACAACAGCAGCAGCGCGCGGTTGCACTATTTAACGTGATTTTATATTATTAATCATAGACAAACTAAGAATTGAAATCCACTGAATGATGTAAAAAACAATTGAACTCGCCGTTCTCGGTGAACCTAACACCACAATCAATAGATGGGAATATCTGAATGTATGACCAACATACTGCAAAATAAATGCTGCTGATAAAATGAAAAGTGCATGTTTCCTCATGACCTTGCGTCTCCTTTCTAGGCCTTGCTGTTGGTTGTAAACACGATCAAGTCCCTGGGCCTAGCGCAGACCCACTACCACAGCTAAAATGTTTATATTTATTCAATGCGTTTGGAAAAATAAATGACAACCGGAAATGGAAGGCTACATTTGGAACGAAGAAACTGATCCCAATTTCTCCAAATCTCAACGGGATTAAATATTGATTCCCTGAACCATGAGAAAAGAGTTGCAGACAACGTCAGCATTCGCTGCCGCAGTTTGAGACACACAGAGTCTTTCAGTAATTTTATGATGCGATTCCTGAGCTTTTTTCCCCCAATAAATTCTCCATCACAGCGGACACAATAGGGAAGGGTCATTTCAATAGCACAGGGCAGAGAATGTATGCGGCTACCGGGAAGAAGCGGAATAAAAACGTTCCTTTAAACAATGCTACCTCAACATGCTTCAGCTGCACTAAGGAACTTTATCCGGAGTCGATGGCAAAAGAGGTCGAAAGCTTTTAGTGCAAAATTAAATTAAAATGCCGAGACTTTGGGTTACTTCCCATATCATTTTATTGATAGGGAGGCGTCTGGAAAATTCACTATTTGGTAGTGAATTTTTGACCGGTTAATTAACGGAAGTACAGACAACAATATTAACCGCATTTACATGTCGCATTCTTTATGCGCCTTACTGTCTAATTGACACCATAAACTATGAAACTTCATCACTTATCTCACGCTGAATGTTAAGCATCTTCGGTACTGGAATAAAATTAAAGGCTGACGGATTCAAATGTAAAATAACACATATTTATATGTAAGGCATTCTCTGAGAATTGACATAACTATTGGGATTAAAATATCATTATCCGAGCCTTGCAGATTGAGTTGTAAGGTTTACAGAGATGGTTTCCTGCTCAGTAATGTCTCGTCAACCCCCACCTATACAATTTAAATTTCGGAATTAAAGGGATGTCATTTCAACACTATTTGCTCTGTATCGAGAATTTTAGGCAGCTTTTTAAAATATATTTACCAGGTTCGAGTAAATTATATGAAGAACCTTTTTGTTCAGTCAATGCATATTTCACCAACACGACTGGTTGACTATAGGTTAATGCAGACACACATACAGACATTGAAAACGAATGTATACATTCTGGTATACATATAAAACATGTTTTATTGTATAAAAGGTGAGGTTGGTCTGGTGGACTCTATAAACCGCTTCGAGAAATTGACAAAGTTCGCGCTGTCTCTTACATCTATATATTTATTAACCAATCGCAAAATTAAGTCACGAACGAAAATATTTCAGAATAGTTGCTAAATTACTCTGTAATATTCGCCATGTATGTCTGGACCTAAACATAAATGGGGATATTCTACTGATAGACATTGAACACTGAAAATGGTGCACAGTACTCAAAGTGCCTTTGCACAACCACATGCCAACAAAAAAAATAATCTGATCATACGACATATAATGAAATTCGGAGATCAATTCCATCGTGTGTTCAGGCTGGGTGACATTTCTGGTTGATAATACTTGCAAAACCTCATTGTTGGTAACGAAACCATCTATAATTAAATGGGATGGAAGAGGGTTCACCACCTTAAAAGCTTCAGGATATTTCATTGGAAAGGCTATGCATGTGTCAAGGGGATATTAAAAATTAAATCTACGATTCGATATTTTATAATACCCCCGTATTAGGGAAAGTGGTTATGCGAGCGCTGGAAACAGATTCCACTAAGACTAGATGGAAATAATTACAGGACCAGCATGTCGTATATTACCACTAATATATCAGTTGTTTCTCTTTCAATATTATTTTTCTCCAACGCAGGAAACACAAGCACATTAAAAATAAAAGACCAGAAATGAGTCTTGCACGGTGGTGCTTGGTGGAGGAGGGGTTGGGAAGTTGTCTGTCATTATAGGAAATTCAGTGTGTGTGTTGCCATAAAATAATATGGCCGCTGTAAAAGTTTATAGGGTATAAATTTCTGAAGGTTAAGAATTGAACGTCTGTTAAACAAACACAGCAAAGGGGAATCTTTCAGAAGCCATTAAAATTAAATTCACGATTGGAGGCGGCAAGTGATAAAAATGAGATGTTATTTCTAGGGGCAAATATCGAAGAATTGTATTTCAAGGATGAATCCAGCTGAATATTGCAGTGAAGCCAACATGCTTTTTTAGACCCTAAAGCCAGCGACGCCCTCTTTTGTTCGACTTCCTAACCATTCCAAGCTGCCAGAAATTACTGCAATAAAAAAAGCTACCCAGATTCTGGCGAGACGTCTGGTGCACAATCTCTGGTTTGTGTTTACAGCCCGCGCCCAAGTATCTTCAAGTAAAATGCCCAATTGTTTACTCTTGGAGGTGGAGACGAATCAGACCTCAAAGCGCTCTTTAGCTCCTTCACCCGCCTGTTCCTCCCGTTTACTGCTTTTTAGGAATGTATGCTGGAAGCAATCCTTCCTTCCCAATACTTTACGAGGATGTGGTTTATTGGCATTGTCCTCCTCTCCTCTGCATAAGACGATGGGACTGAAGACTTGAAACACCGCGGCCCGGGGCTAATGAATTCTTTACCGTGAGATTTTATCTCTCGTTTGCGCATATTGTTGCTAATGCTATTTCACCCTGAACTGTTTTTACAAGTCGACAATAACTCCCATAATTTCCAGTAGGTGGCAGCAGTGTTCCACCGAACTCAGCCATGCCCCCCATTCACCTCCCGTTAGTCCACTAATCCAGGATTCGGAAGCCTTTATGTACTTAACAAGTATAGTTCTAACACGCCACCTTCATTCTTGCTCCATCCCGTTGCACAACAAAAAAAGCATAACGCGTCGAAAAATGTTTGCGTGAGCTTTGTTCTAAACAGATATTTTGCCCCAATTGTTTGCAAAATATCACAGAACCTTGTTTGGGGTAGTAACGTAAGTTTCGCGGTTCATGCCTTTTTTATTTTTTGAAATGTTTTAGTAAGTCTCAAGAACTTACGGATAAATAAATTCGGCCATTTTTGAGAAGATATCCCACGGCATTGGACAATAAAAGGAAGGAGACTGCTCTATAGCAGAGAATTTTCCGAGGCTTGAAACATCTGGGAAATGTGCAAAATGTTTAAGATGAGGTCTTCAAATTATTGTTTGCACTGCTAGATAGCGAGCAAACAGTGAGCTTTGCGACTGCCTAATACAAAACGATAGGAAAGTAACGTCGCTTTCTTCACTCAAAGGCCGTGCTTTGGGTAGATATTATCATATCTGGGTGCATAGATTCCAAATGAACTTTCAGCCCCGTTAGATCCTCACCTCTCAATGCACTGGGATGCATCTTAGACTGCTTCATGCGTATTGATTATTATTTGTGTGACGGTCTTTCATTCAACAAACCAAACCCCACACATGCATGGACATTTCTTCCAGACATTTCCAGCCCTTCGTGTTTCATTCATCGCGGGCCTTTTTTTATCCTTGACACCATTTTGAAAAGTTTCGCGATTCATCTTTAGATTGATCTTCCGCGTTCAGGTTGAAAGCGAAATGCAGTCTTGGTATGTTTATAACATGAAGACGGAGGAACAGCAGTCATTTGAAATAGGTTTCTGACAAAATAGGACTGACTTCAACCTCAACCTGCCTCATTTCTGCCTTTATCACGTTTTAAAAATCTGGTTCTGTCCCTGTGTATTTTATTCTACAGTAGTTTACCATTCATTCTGTCTTATTTTCCTGCACTGCATATATACATATTCTTCATGGTCAATCCGTGGCCCATACTTTGAGAGGGGTGTTCGGGCGGGCGGGGGGAGGGAGCGAAATGTAAGATTAAAGCTCCGAGGACAATCACTTTTGAGGACAATTTTACATTGTAATTCTTTGAAATCTCTAGCGAGAACTGCGGATATATGTCACTAATAATTTGCAATTACGACCATGTACAATTCCTATCTGAAGGTGTTGTGGCTATGGGCTCACGACTCACTATGCACACCAGGCTGGTGTTGGAAATTCAAACCAAACCATTTCGAGGATGTTTTCCCTTTCGTATACGATGCTCGCATTCTATTAACTTCTGATTAAACTCCAGTGAGATGCTATTCATCCGTTAAATTATCAACATTTATCCCATTAAGGCGGCACAAGCGCGCAGATACACAATTAACTGCGTTTTATTTGTGTTATTCCATTTAGCAATTGAACTGGTCGTCATTGGGAAAATAAACGGTGTCGCGGCATAAGCCTATACTACTGTATATTTCCAGCATACATTCCTAATGTCCCATATACAATATGTATATATATATATATAGTGTGTGTGTGTGTGTGCGTGTGTTCATGGTTGTTGTGAAATATTCCCAAGAACATTGGCTTCATTTGTGTGTGTATAGATGTGTGTGTGTGTGTGTGCGAAATTGATTGTGTTTCCCGAATTGTTTTGAAATACTCCAAGAACATTGGCTTCACAAATTCGTGTACAAACATTTCGGGTGCGTATTTAACTGTGTGTTGATTTGTGTGCGTCCCGAATGTGTGTGTTTGAAAATGTGTATTCATCGTTGTGTGTGACAACTTCGTGTGTGTGTGTGTGTGTGTGTGTGTGTGTGTGTGTGTGCGTGTGTGCGTGTGTGTGTGTGTTGTGTGTGTGTGTGTGTGTGTGTGTGTGTGTGTGTGTGTGCGTGTTGTGTGTGTGTGTATGTGTGTGTGTGTGTGTGTGTGTGTGTGTGTGCATGTGTGTGTGTGTGTGTGTGTGTGTGGTGTGTGTGTGTGTGTGTGTTGTGTGTGTGTGTGTGTGTGTGTGTGTGTGTGTGTGTGCGTATTGCTGTGTGTGTGTGTGTGTGTGTGCGTGTTGCTGTGTGTGTGTGTGTGTGTGTGTGTGTGTGTGTGTGTGTGTGTGTGTGTGTGTGTGTGCGTGTGTGTGTGTGTGTGTGCGTGTGTATGTGCAGGCGCCTTAGTGTGTGTGTGTATGTCTGTGGAGTCAAAGAGTTTACAAAATGCCGCTTTCTAAAAGCACAATAGTCAAATGCTCAAGTCCAAACTGAAGATGTGCAATTGTGCATACTTTCCGACAAAATTGAACTAAAGTCATGAAATGATTCACGTTGCTGATAGCGTGATAACATTATTTTTAAAAAAGCACAAGATGCTGAGAAGTCCGCAATATGAAGCAGACATCCCAGAACCATGCAGATACGTCACGGCCGCAATACCTCATCATAGAACAACAGTCACGTGTGTCTTCGCGGGATGGACATTCGCAAGTTGTGGAATTTTTTTTTGCCGTCTGATATCAGTTTCCCGAAAAAGCTCTAAAAATTCGTCAGCTTATTAACCAAGTGTAGTTACAAGAGGACCGCGTTCCAACCAGGTATCTCCGTGCGTTTTTCGCGGGATTGGTACTAATCTTGTTAGTCTATGTTGCAGATAAATCGCATTAAAAAAAACTTTAATCGGCTTAAATCGAAAAAAATAATCAGTTCTACTTAACAATATTGCATGTAAACTGCGGGGGGGGGGGGGGGGGGGGGGGGGGGGGGGGGGGGGGGGGGGGGGGGGGGGGGGGGGGGGGGGGGGGGGGGGGGGGGGGGGGGGGGGGGAGAGATAATCTATGTGTTATAGACCAGTATAAGTAGTAAGAGGCATTGCGAAAATGATTGTAACAAGAGGTAACAATCTCAAAGTTTTCCTGTAATCTTGTGGAAACGTGGAGTTGTGTTAAATTATTTTAATTGCAGTCAGAGGAAGGCAGGTACAGGTAAATGTATAGGACAAACTTTCGAAGGGGGGCCATTTAGCGAACGATTGCAGAACTGAATTTACCTATTCTCACCCACCCCCCCTAAAAAAATATGTGAAGTTTAATGCAACTGAAAAACGTGAAGATGTCCAGAATCGAATCCTGTTTGCAAGTTGTTAAGTATTTCACATAACTAACTATCTTCGGTGAATATATTTGAATCACTTTTCTTATTCTTAGTTGACCATATTTCACTGGCCACCAGAACACCATTATAATAACCCGCCATCTCGAATAATCACAACTACCTTCCACACAATAACTTTGGACGTGATACTTTTCCGGCACCAACTCGTTCAGGTCCTCGTCATTTCATGTGTCCCTCTTGCAAAATAGAATCGAAATAGACAGCTCGGAAATCATCCGGATTTTCATCTTTAATGCAGCCATACTGGCAGATACTTAGAGCAAATCGTCCAATTTAAATATCACAAAATAAGTAGTCGGAAACAGGTTGCACGGGTAGAGAGATCGGTAGAAATGAATGAATAACTAAAGACGCAATAACTGTGGATTAATGCAATGAGATCGATGCACGAAAGTTTGATTTTTCACTTGACGTTCAAATAAGTTAAATTTTAAACTAACTTTCAAACCATGACGAGGGGGAGAAAGCTGTTGATTTGGGCCAGGTTTATGTTTGGACATGGATATTCTGATCGCCTATTCAAAGTAGCGGGTGTATTCTGATTTAAATGTATGATTGCATCTGATATGCCTTGCAAGACCCGTTAAAGCGATCTCAGCTTCTTCTTAACTTGTCCTCAAAACCAAAGTATTGGGTCTATTTACCGGGAAAAAAAAGGTTTCGGTGCTGTTCTCCTGGCTTTCATATTAGTTGGAAATAGCTCACAGTCAATCGTCACAAATAAATGATCACACTTACAAATTAACATTGGATTCACTATATTTCATTATTACTGGTTTTCTTCAAGGGTTTAATAGCAAACGATGGTTAAAAATATGGCCTAGCATTGCAAGAGTTTCCCTCAGGTTAGCATTGGATTTTAGGTTGCATTGTCATTTCGTTGCAAATTATTTCAATTGTATCCACAAGCGCACTCACAGATACATAGATACACACACAGACACACACACACACACACACACACACACACACACACACACACACACACACACACACACACACACACACACACACACACACACACACACACACACACACACACACACACACACACACAAACACACACACACACACACACACTCACACACTCACACACACACACACACACACACACACACACACACACACACACACACACACACACACACACACACACACACACACACACACACACACACACACTCATACTCACATACACACACACACACACACACACACACACACACACACACACAGACACACACACACACACACACACACACACACACACACACACACACACACACACACACACACACACACACACACACACACACACACACACACACACACACACACACACACACACACACACACACACACACACACACACACACACACACATATTTTATGACGTACAAAGCATAAAAAGGGCTCGATGCCGCTCTATTTAAGTCTCTGCTTTATTTAGAGTCATTACACTTGCCGGCAGAGGGAATGAAAATGTTGTGTCTGTTCGTAGCTAAAACAACTTTAATGAGGCCAAATTTGCAATATACTGTGTAAGCCCGTAGGGACTAGTCCATAATTCCTTTTTTATATATTAAACGTTGTTGCATATACATACTATTTATGTATAAGTTTATGGTGTAAAATAGTAAGCGGTCAGAGAGAGTCCACTTCAAAACCCCTATATTTTACTGCTCAGCACAGAGCGTCCCATAAAATCACTAACTGCCGCTCACTGGATGTTATAAACAATAACAGGCTGCGCTTTTATTGCGTTTTACAGTTCCTTAATCTCTTTCGTATAGTTCTCAGATGACTGTAACTGTTCCAGACTCCGTCCAAGCACCAGATAAAGGGCTTTATTAATAATAGGCAAACGGGTCATTAAATTGTTAAATACCACTAGAACTCCTTATTAAGATTAAATATATATATATGTTTTACAAAAAAAAAAAACCCAATAATTTGCATACGAGTGCTGCTGGACATGTGGCCAGACTGCAATAACTTGGGAGGAAATATAGCAATTAGGTCCAATGTTGATAGTAATTAGATTTTAGGTTTGCCACTGCACTTCCATGTCTTGTTGATGTAACTCTGACCTTTAAAGGAGACGCATATACTCATTAAATGGTTTGGAAATTAACGTCTCTCTCCATCCTCTACTTCACCACAGCCTAGATACGTCCCCTTATCAATCTTTTGGTGGCGTATGTATTTCATCTGTTGTAAAGCGGCTGATATCCCGGTAATGAACACGGTGGAATATATTAATGCGCATATTCCCCCCTCTCTATCTTTCTCCCATTCCCTCTCTCTCTCTCTCTCTCTCTCTCTCTCTCCCTCTCCCTCTCTCCCTCTCTCTCTCTCTCACCATTCCCTTTTCACGCGGTACAGTGTCCGCACGGAGTAGGCAAAGCCAATAGGACGTGGTCGGGCTAATAAATGCAAATTATCATGAAAAGAGACGGCAAAATATGAAACAACTCATTTGGGCTGAAGTAAATCACAGAAAACGGTTTATGAGCGAACCTCTTCAGGAAGATGTGATGCCTGGATCTCGTGTGTTAAGATCAATAAGATGAAGGCTTAATTTTCCCAGAAAAAAAAAATCCTTGGCTTGTTTGATTGTTTACCAAACACTAAGTTCCCTGCGTTCAGCTGAGAGACCTAGTCCTTTCCAGATGAGCTCCTACTTTGTCAATTCGTTGTTTTCCAAGTATAAAAGTGGGGACTCCCTGCGCCCCAATTATTATGACTGCGGGTTCAGCCAAGACCTGGGCACTCGAGCCACCGTGGTCTATGGACCGGGCAGCGGGGGGAGCTTCCAACACCCCGGTCAAATCCAGGATTTCTACCATCACGGCGCCGCCACTCTCTCCACCTCCGCGTATCAACAGAATCCGTGTACGGTGACGTGTCACGGGGACCCCGGCACCTTCTACGGCTACGACGCCTTGCAGAGGCAGCCCATTTTCGCCGCACAACAAGAGGCCGAGCTGGTTCAATATCCCGACTGTAAGTCGACGGCGAACAGCCTAGGAGAAGAAGCAGAGAATTCAGAACAGAGTCCATCTCCGACACAGCTCTTCCCGTGGATGAGACCGCAAGGTGA
The DNA here is from genome assembly GCF_028641065.1 of Leucoraja erinaceus. NCBI lineage: Eukaryota > Metazoa > Chordata > Chondrichthyes > Rajiformes > Rajidae > Leucoraja > Leucoraja erinaceus. The sequence continues at coordinate 5,311,829 of NC_073403.1, forward strand.
GATATGAGCTAACAAGAAATTCTTTAAAAAAAAAGGGGGGAGAGAAAGCCAGGAATAAGGGGTAAAGTCTATCGCACACGGGCACCCACTCACACACAATCACACACAATCACACACACTCACACACACACATTAAAATAAAGGCAGCAAGGTTCATTTCCTGAGCCAATAAAGGAAAGACTGTAACTTTAGTGTTTTATGATTCTAAACTTCGACACTTGTAAATTACTTTATACTTTAATGATCCTGAAGGCGTATTTAAGTGTAGTATATTGCGTGCTCTTTGTAGCTTTATTGCAATTTTATGGCGTATTTCATCCCAAGATGTTGAATAATGCTTAATAGTGTTTGAATCTTGTTTAGGTTACCCCCTCTATAACACTTACAGAACCTGACTGTTTCTCCCATCTTTTCTCCTCTCTCTCCCTTTTCCCTCTCTTTCTCTACCCCCACCCCCACCCCACCCCCACCTCACTATTTCCCTTTCTCTCTTTCTCCTCTATCTCCCTTCCTCATTCTCTATCTCTCTCACACACTCTCTCTCTTTCCCCCCAATTCCCCCCTCTTTCCCTCCCCTCTCTCTCTTCCCTCCTTTCTCCCCTTTCTCTTTCTCTCTTTCTCTCTTTCTCCCTCTCTATCCCCCCTTCCTCATTCTCTATCTCTCTCACACTCTCTGTCTCTTTCCCCCAATTTCCCCCTCTCTTTCCCTCCCCTCCCTTTCCCTCCCCTCTCTCTCTTTCCTCCTTTCTCCCCTTTCTCTCAATGTCTCCCCCTCTCTTTCTCCCCCTCTCCCTCTCTCCCTCTCTCCCTCCCTATGTTACTCAGTAGCTGCAGGACGGCGCAGGGGAAGGCAAACGTACAGTCGTTATCAGACACTCGAACTTGAGAAAGAGTTTTTGTTCAATCCATATCTGACTCGCAAACGGCGGATCGAAGTGTCACACGCCCTGGGACTAACCGAGCGGCAGGTCAAAATATGGTTCCAGAACAGGAGGATGAAATGGAAAAAGGAGAATAACAAGGATAAGTTTCCCAGCAGTAAGTCCGAAATAGAGGAGAGTCCGAAGGAGAAGGAAGTAAAGGAAGACGAAAACAACGATGAGCAGCAATGATCACAACTAACCATTCGAAAAAGAAAAAAAAATAAGGAAGGGGAATGATAGAATAAGGTTGACACATTTAAAGTTGTGTGGGTGGGTGTGAAAAGCAGAACAAATGTTACTGAATACTGTATAATAAACAAACAAAAAAAAACATTGTACCGAAATGTATGAAGATGTTGACTAATGGGACCATTTCAACTTTGTACCTGACATGTACATGTCATTGTGTAACAGTCTAGCTATTTAAGTGAGTTTCTGTAAAGTATTTAACGTGAAGTTTATAGAACAATGTACTAGTTTGTGTGTTGAAATAGCATTGTAGTATATTTAAGCCGTCTGCACTACATCAGCTAATAACTATTAGCTTTTAAAAGAAATCCCAACAACATGAAGCTGCCTATTGAAGCTTTAGCTATTTAGATTGTGTTATTGTTTACGGCTTTGGTGTATTTATAAAATTGTTTTTCCTCACGGCGGAATGGCAAAGTCTGTTGGTTTTTTTTTACGAAACGTGGAGAAAATGACTCTTCAGTATTAACTGTGAGAAAACCTACTGTAAACGCGAGTTGCAATTATTGGGGGGGGGGGGGGGGGGGGGGGGGGGGGGGGGGGGGGGAGGTGCGGCGAGGTGGTCGGAGCGGTGATGCATTATTGTTTCCACACAGAATTGGACTATTGTTTGAACATGCGAGCGGCGGAAAGGGGGACAATAAACTTTACCAGCGAGAGCAAAAAAAAAAAAATCACAACTGTGAACTGGCTTCGTTTCTTTTCCCTTGTCAATGGATTTTATTAAAAATGAGATTTGGCAAATTTAAAAAAAAATTAACTATGCACGCCATATCGCAACAGCCAAATGACCAGATAGGTGGGACGGATAATGTTATTGAAAAGTGTGCACATCATAATATCAATAATACACAGTTATCACACACTTGACTCGATTTGTCTTTCTGAATTTCATTATTAGCATCCTGTTAATGTTCAGAGTTGCCTTGCCTCATCTGCACACACATTCCTGCCTCCTCCCCTTTTAAAACCCCCCCTTTGCAAAAAGAACAAGTGGCCATCCACGCTGCGATATTAGCCAGCAATAACAGTGGAGCAATGATACGGTGAGCACATTTTTGTTGTTTTGTTTGTGTGTATCAGACCGTTGCTATTTCCCTATTTGGGGAAAATAGGTCCAAGAGATTGTGCCCCGATCAGGGACCGGTCTGAAGGTGGATATCGATTGGAGGAAGTTATAGCAGGCTTTATTAGAACGTGAACGGGCCAAAAAAAAGATGCTGTTTTTGACAAATGACTTTTCCACAGTAATCTGATTCCAACCTGCAGTAAACGAATCGATTTTCTTAAAATTTTATCTAAATTATCGATCAAATCAAACCTCCAAACTGAAACCGGTCGCTCCGCGCCTGATCATTAAAGTTAGTCACATTAATATTTGGATGCAGGAATTTTTTTTCTTTTGATCTGGATTTTTTTTTTTTACATCAACCAAGGAAGCAATGGGTAACCTGGCTCTCATTGGCCCGGCGTGTCACGTGCCATTATCACGTGCATCGGGAGGAAAAAGGGGTTCTTTTGGTGTAAATCTGGACTCTAATTCCGTAATATATCACCGTACCTCGTAAAACCGACACTGAAACGTCCCGGCCAACAAATCACCGGCCAAATTATGAGTTCATTGTATTATGCGAATGCTTTATTTTCGAAATATACGGCCGGAACTTCTGTTTTTCCAACGGGGGTATTTTCGGAGCCAACTTCTTGTGCGTTTGCCTCAAACTCCCAGCGGTCTGGCTACGGCACAGGCTCGGCTTCGTATGCTGCCACAGTGCCGGGTCTGTACAGCACAGGCAACAGTCTGCACCACCAGACCCCGACCATGTACACGTCTCCTTATGGCCTCAACGCGAACTCCTTTAACATGCACTGCTCCTCATTCGATCACAATATCTCATCAATGATGTGCGGCGCCGGGGACTCTTGCAAGCAGAGTTGCAGCAAGTCGGAGCAAAGAGAGGCAGATCCGCACTCGGAGAACTTCCGGATCTATCCCTGGATGAAGAGCTCAGGTATGTGGGAAAAAAGTCACATCAAATGTGAGGGGGGCCGCGAATGAGTTTATTGCATGAGGGTGTTGTGTTCATTCATGACGTTCACTAAACAGGGGCATAAAATTCAATGGTCTCCCCCCACCGGCAATTAAGTCAGTGATTTGGATTATATTGGCTGCGTGGTAGAAATACCTTAAATAAGAGTCAGGAGGCTTTAAAGTTGACCATTGAAATACAAACACATTTACACACACACACACACACCGAAGAATAATTTTTGGTCTCGTGCGCCTTCAGCAACCTTTGTTCTTTCCCATCAAGGAAAAACAGACAATGAACCCGGAACATCCCCCCCCCGACTCAAGTCGCCCTTTCTTTTTAATGTTTATCTCGCCTTAACCTGTTTCGATTTTGCTTCGCTTGAAAGTTTCTCTCCGGGTTTCCGAGTCACAGCGTGCTATTGGGCATGTGTGTGTGTGGGTGTGTGTGTGTGTGTGTGTGTGTGTGTGTGTGTGGGGGTGTGTGTGTGTGTGTGTGTGTGTGTGTGTGTGTGTGTGTGGGGGTGTGTGTGTGTGTGTGTGTGTGTGTGTGTGTGTGTGTGTGTGTGTGTGTGTGTGTGTGTGTGTGTGTGTGTGTGTATGTGTGTGTGTGTGTGTGTGTGTGTGTGTGTGTGTGTGTGTGTGTGTGTGTGTGTGTGTGTGTGTGTGTGTGTGTGTGTGTGTGTGTGTGTGTGTGTGTGTGTGTGTGTGTGTGTGTGTGTGTGTGTGTGCGCACTTGGTTGAGGGTGGGGAGGTGGCGGGGTGAGGATGGGAGTCTTTGTGGGGGCGGTTGCCTCTTAGCAACAGTATCCCACTTTGGGAACCAGACCAGCGCGGCCTGTGTCCTGCCCTTCATCTACCTTTGTTTTGTTTTGTCCCGCATATGTGGGTGAAAAGCAGCAACATTAATATATTTGGACATTGTTCCCTTCCAACACAGCCGTGGCAACAGAGTGCACCACGGTGTTATTCTCCAAACCAAATTGTTGTATCCATTTTCTAGCTACCTGTCAGTCTCACGTTACATAACATTAATTCACCTAATCCAGAGAGCTCTTAGGATGTAGCACAATAACCATCCATCAATAGGTTAAGGCTACTCAGCTAATACACAAAAAAAAACTCTATCTTAAAAGTAATACCTAATAGAAAATTAAAGTCAATATGTTTTTGAGTTTCAGTACATGACAGTCGGTTGAAACCTTTCAGTGCAGTTTAAACATTGTAAATTCTCTCTCATAAAGAACCAAGTCAGTCCTTCTTTCAAATGCACCAAACACAAACTTTATATTGATTGAACTCAGTTAGTTTCCGACAGCAATTTATTGTATCTGTCAATGAGACATTCGGGGGGAAATGGTGGAATTCGTGACTAGCATGAAGGGCTGGAGGGGGGGGGGAGCAAAGCTACAATTTTTTAAGAGACTGTTGATGCTTTGTTAGTAATATTTTTTTTCTCTCTCTCTCCCTCTGTTTTGCTCTTTCTTTCGATGTCTCTACTGGGTCGGCGTTTCGCAGCCTCAGACAGGAAGCGGGGGCGTCAAACGTACACCCGGTATCAAACCCTCGAGTTGGAGAAAGAGTTTCATTTCAACCGCTACCTCACCAGGCGGAGACGCATCGAGATTGCTCACGCTCTCTGCCTGACCGAACGCCAGATTAAGATCTGGTTTCAAAACAGGCGCATGAAGTGGAAGAAGGAGAGCAAAGTCACCAGTCCCACCGAAGCGACCGAGGAAAAGCAAGAAGAATGAAGGAACAAATAAACTCTAAACACTTAGAGGCATAAGCAATGACTTTTTAAACAAATGGAGGAATTTGTTCCGCATTTCTTAACACTGAAACAGAATACTACCTAAATCCGTAACTTGTAGTTTGTATTATACAGATAGAGGGAATAACCCAAGTCTATATTGTACAAGTAAAGGTATATATAGTATGTGCATTAGGCTTTCTGGTGAATTGTGGTGAATTGGCCGTTACTGTAATTAGCATTAATTTACCATGTGTATTTAATGGGGGAACAAAAATCAGTGACGTTATATTTGTTACTGTCTTGGTGTAATTTCTCGTTTGTAAGTATAGTTTCGAAAAGGATCTATGTGTAGTCATATCCCGTGTACAGTTTATCCATGTGTGTCCCGTATCAACTCCTGTTAGAGTTAAATATATAAATTGGTGTTCTAGTCAAAGTGTTGAGGATTATTTCTCTGTACATTTTTTTTTTTAATATTTAAGAATGGACCATTTCTGTTTTGTTAGGATTGCGCGTTTTACCATGGCGGATGTAAAACTGTTTTGTGAAATAAAATGAGGACATTTTTTCGTTATTGTGCTTCGAAGTCAAACTTTGTATTTTTCACGCAGCACCCACACTGACACAAATATCCCTCATTTATAAATAAATATATATATATACACACATATATATATACATACACACACACACACACACACACATATATATATATATACACACACACACACACACACACACATATATATATATATATACAGACACAGACAGATTCACTCTGGCCAGAAAATATACACACTCCCTCTCTCACACACACACACACATATATATGTTAAATATATAAATTGGTGTTCTCTCTCTCTCTCTCTATATATATATATATATATATATATATATATAGAGAGAGAGAGAGAGAGAGATTTTATATATATATAGAATGTCGAGTCCAAGTCAAGAAGATTTGCCCATATGAATGGGACATTCCTCTTTCAATTCGTCTTTCGGTACTCGAGTTTTTAAAAACCAACTCTCCCACTGTAACAGAAAAAGGCAATTAACCGAAAAACACCACAACGAAAGAACACGATGAAAGAAAGTGTTTTGTGGGAAGGTTGTAATTCTAGCAGTATCTAAAAGGTACCATAAACTGCAACTACAATGGGGTCGGGTTAGGGATCGGATATCAAAGTAATCTATTTAGCCCAATTCGCCAATTGTAACATTTCTCCCATTGTGCATTCCATGCAATATATAACCATCTAATTTACCCAACCAACGTTATCGCTTCCACAATAAAAATAGGTTTGTCGGGAAATAGGGGTGAATATTCTTCTTTAAAAGAGCCCCATTGAATGAACCCGTTAACTCAATTCATAGCATTAAAAAATATATAATGTTTTCTTCCATTGTATGTTAATGTATTAATTCCAGTATCAAAAACGACGATTGGTTGTATAGATGCCTTCTATTACATGGGCACACTGCGTATTGTAAAATAAAAGGGGATAAATCCAACCTATTCGCCGATTACGGTCGGTCCATCCTCGCCCTTGTCTTTTGTAATTTGGGATACAAAGGACAAATGAAATCTACCGAATCGAGCAAATAAAATAACGCCAAATGCACAGTTAATGTCCTCAAATAGAGAGACAGAAATAGAGGGCTCGCTGTTAATTTGGGGGGAAATAATTTATATAAAGTGAAAATTGGCTATTAAAATGAAGCCGGCCAAATCCGGTTGAACTAAGCGGCGTATTTATTTGTAGTAGACGCAAATAAGAACCGAACACCGCGTTTATTTGACGAGAATTCCGCAAATAACGGAAATGCAGAGGGAATACGACAAGAATAATTTTACTTTCGTAGAATTATTTGATGTCTGTGGCCGCCTTTCGTCTTGCAGAGCCCGGCAGAATGAGGCTATGCTTTAACCGGTGGTGGATTAAGAGACATACTAGGTAAATCTTAACGTTTTTAAAAAAATAAATAAAAGGTCTAATAAGAAACAATCTCTTTTTTTTTGTCATGTCGCTCCTGCTCAAAAGATGGCGGCGAGGGGGCCGGTTGTTAGTAGTCATGAAGAAATGCAATAAATTCCTTGTTGTTTTATGAAAATTTACAACTTTGTGAGAGAACTTTATGAGTGGATCGGTCCTTCGATTGGCCGCTGCCGGTCATGTGGATAGCAACCGTGAACATGAACTTTTTATGATTTCCCATGTGAGTATATTGCAGCATTCGTTTGGCCACCGTACCTTCGGTCGGTTCTGCGTCCTCCTCAGGGCTTCTGTCGTGGTTTTCCAAACTTTGATAGTTACTAGTGGAACTGAAAACACACACACACAAACACACACACACACACACACACACACACACACACACACACACACACACACACACACACCACACACACACACACACACACACACACACACGCATTATATAAAGTAAAAACGACTTTTTTTTCTGCATTCTGCCACTTGTCTGCCGATTGGGGATTTCTGCAATGGATGCATGGCGCAAAGTCTCAATGATGTGGATGATATCATTTTTCAAAGAAGCTCGAGTTCCGAATTGCAGTGTACATGACAGATCCACGACCCCCCCCCCCCCCCCCCCCCCCCCCCCCCCCCTCCCCACCACCACCAGTCTGCGGGTGCAGGTTAAACCGACGGCTATCAGTTTGGGACAATACTGTACGTGGAGGAAAAAAAATCGCGATGCTTCCAAACTGAGAGATGGAAGATCGAAACAAAATCACAGATGATGCTGAAAAAGGTAAGGTGAATATTAGCACGTATTTCACAATTGATTTTTTTTTTTTTTTAGCAATATGTTAGATGAGCTGTGTGCAGAAAATAAGCGGAAAGAAAAAACCTTGGAGGAAGTAATTAGATATTTGTTGACGTCAGTTGGAGAATATATCAGTTGTGTTTTTTTTTCTAATCAGGCGACGTTTTGGAAACGGTTATCTGGAAGATGATTCTTTAATTTAATGAAAGACCTTTAGTTCTGGGACTGATTTGTTTCCCGCGAGCGTTTCTGTTCTACTTGTATGTTGCACAATTAAGGCACCAGTCATCCAAGGCAACTGCGGTTCGTTGATAAATCTATCATTGTGTTCGGGGACGAATTCTGTTACATGGTAATATTAAATGAGCTTGGAGATTGTTAATCGTTTCTCGTGGGTCGCTCGATACGTAAACATATTTTTTATCTGGAGTAGACGAGACCGAGCATTGTCGCCCAGGGTGACGCGTAGACGTAGCATAGTTGTGTTATAATAGTGATATTTTTCTTCTATTGTGTCTGATGCTTGTCAATAATCTGTTCTTTGGAGAGGCGATGCTCTGGTTATAGATTCGTACCTTTATGATATGCGACAGGTCTTTTTTTTTTGTTGGAGGGCATTATCGTTTCAGCTTACATCAATAGCGGATGATTGTAAGATGATGTAATATAAGATGGCGTTTAGATCATCGTGGTTTTGAATGTTTAGCAAGCAAGAGGCCCAACATGTTCTGCATTGCTATAATATAAATCCACTAGGGTTTTGCTTTTCTGGGGACGGAGGTGGGAGTAGGGGCGGGGTGAATGGATGTGCTGCTTTCTACTGCCACCTTGCGTTCTCGTGAGCTGCAGAAAGCGACAAAATAGGGAGCAAAAGGAATATACTGCATTGTGCCTGCAGAATAGAAAAACGAACTAAGCTGCACAAAGGTGATGCACAAATATATTCTACCACGTTGCCTTGTGCTTGTGCATAAACGTGTGTGTGCATATAAATAGAAAATATACAGGAAAAATAATTAAATCCAATATCAAAGCTGCTTCTGAATGCAAATATATCTGTTTTTTGTTCGTCTCAGCAGGAAATTAATTATTTACTTTCCTCTTATTTCTGTCCCCAACAGTACAATAAATCAACTATCTGTACTAAAAGAACTATCTGTGTTTCCAATGTGTCGGATTGTTCATTGAATTCAAATCAAAGATACCCCCCTCAAGATTTGATAAGGGAGAGATACAGTCCATGGCAATATTTTCACAATGTTCGCTTCCAATGTAAATCCGCAGTGCTAGCGACCCTCGACCAAATACCATACAACACCTCGATATCAGCCAATTGGCATTGCACAGAAATAATTTCGAAGAAATTCCGAAGGGTGTTGGAAAATCCGATTCCCTGTCAAACTTAATCGGTAATTTAGATTTGTAAAATTACTTGGCAAACTGATCTCATTGGAGCATATTCCTTGTTGCAATCTAATAGCAGTAAGTTGATTGCATGTGCTGAATGTGTTGTATCCCCTGGCTCAAAATCAGTCATGTTATGTACCAGGGCTGCAATTTAGAACGTAAGCAGACCTGTTGTAAACGAACTTCTGCCTTTAATGTTCCACCAATTGTACTTTTTCACAGCCCCCCTTCCGTCATCCCACTTCTAAAGAAGGTTGTAATGCCTACCGTGGCAAAGACATGTTGAAATTGACACCAAAAAGTAAATTACGGTATTCAAAGGCCAAAATACCTCAACTAAAAAGCATCTTGAAAGATAAAACATTGTGGCCCGAATATCTCTAATTTAGCATTTTAAATGTCAATGTAACATATATAGACCGGATTTGATTCAATGAAAACTCATCATTGGAAAAGTAATGCATTTGAAATTGACATGATTTTTTATCATATTTGTCCCATCTAGTTTTAGGATGTAACTTCTGTTTGAGAATGGATCTGATCACAGGGTGGGATCTGTTAGACCCGTTAAATCGTTATAATTCTATACGTAAAATAAAACGGACATTGTTCAGAACGCGCACAGGAGCATCGTTTAGTTTTTACATAGTATAAATCTTAAGGAAATGCAACGATTGAGCAAAATTCAATCTGGATTTACAAAAAAAAAACTATACACATGAAATATATTTGTTTAGAAAGCGAAATTAAGTATAGTCGCGTTAGATGAAGCAGTGGCAACTGATGGGATTTGATTCAGTCGGATGTTTTATTTGAGGGTATTTGTTTGAGAGCTAAACTAGCGGATACTGCCGCAATATTTTTAAATCAAGGGGACTGCAGAATATCACAACCCCTGATCTAAGTTAGAGACTTGGTTTGGATATACACGCCTTTGTTTCAAGAGGCAACACAAGATGGGAAGTCCCGCCCGATAGAAGACATTTACGGCTTGGCTCCCAATTCTCCTTCTTCTGATTCTGCTGAAAGCGACGTGTTTCCAGGACAAGGGAACGGCCTCGCAACTGAGCAAATGGACGAGGACCAGAGGGAAACTTTACTTTCACTCCTGCCATGTGCTAACCAAACCGTTTATGGTTCTTTGAAACACATGTTTCAAACCAGGAAGTAAGGATCGCCTTCCACAGGCGCTGCTTAAAATAAACCCGAAACTCCAATGCAAACTCCCTGTCACTTATAATAGCCAATAGTTAAAAACGACAATATAATTATACCTTTCCTTAAAAAAAAAATAAATTTATGAGTTTTCACACAACGTCAGATTAGCCCAAACTGAGTTGTTTTTTTCAAAGCTCCGAATCTCACAGGCGGACACAACATGTCTCTGTGGTTAAAAAAAAAATCAAAACCTCATGGTAACGTTGGCAGATGCGTGCACATATTAAACCCACGTAAAATAAATAGACATTACGAAATTCACATTTAAATTGCAAAAATATTTTATTAACAAAACCCATCGTTTAAGAGTACGTTAGAGCACAGCATCAGATGTAGAAGTCAGAAGAGCACATTGACACATGTTTATCTGTTGGTGTGTCGGATTGGAGCTAAGTGTAGTTCCAATATCGCCCGGTAGCTTTTAAGTACTAAATGCAAGTGACAACAATAATCATATATTTACGGTTAACTGCACGGAATAAGGACTCTAAATAGTATGCATGTTAAAACAGAACATATTTAAGTATCCTTACATTTTATCGGTAAATACTGTACAGTACTTGTAGCCTTTGAGCGTCGGCACCGCTGTTTTGTAAAGGCGGTCGGTGTTAAACGAGTTGGCGTTTCAATAGATCTTCAGCTTATTTGTGTTTTTGTGGACAGTTCTCTAGCTTGCTTTGAATCAAAGTTTTTTTTTTCAATGAAAGAGAGCAAAGTCTTTTTTTCCCCGGGAAGTTAAAAACTTAACATTGCAGCTTCTTAATAAATCGTGCTTGTGTTGTTATGTCTTGTTGTTGATTCCAGCACGGATTTTGTTTTGGTTAGCTGGCTTCATTCTCCCTTTGAAAGTTTCTTCCGTTCACGTTGTGGTTTCAATTAAATATTTGGAAGTCGCTGTTTTGATTTTCTTTTTCGCGTGGCTCAAAGTTAACTGGCATCGCCGAATCGCATTCTCACACAGAGAGCAAACTGCAACACAAGCAGAACAAACGACTATCAGGAAACTTTGGAGTGCAGAACACTGTATATTATGTGCGGGTTACAATGTGTGCGAAAAATAATCTGGATTGCTAAACAACTGGTAAGATGGAACTACTAATGGGAACAAAATATGCCGAGTGCATCTTTAATAACACAATCGAAATGAAAGCGGGGCAGTTAGATTGTAAAAGGGGAAAGCAATAAAAATGAGTTAATAAGTGATTAGTGAATTATTAGCTAAATCGGCGAATACTGGATGGGTTTTATTTTGCTTGTTTGTTTAGTCTGAAGGGGTAGATTGTTTCGTTGTTTACATAGGCGTGAAAACTAATGTTAATTAGATGCCGAACTTTGCGCATTCTTCAGCATTTTAATTCTACCAACACAAGGCTAAATGCAAAGATGCTGCTGTGTTTCTGTTGATTTTTTCTTTCTCTGTTTCTGTTTGGGACTTTTCTCATCACATGTGCCGCTTTCTGCGAGCGTCTCTGATTCATGGATAAGTGCCTCATGGGTGCTATTTTCCTATCAAACAGTATTGCCATTGGTCAGCCGATGATCAGATGGTTATATTTCCTGCTGTCCTTTCTGGCACTTGGCCATCCCGAATCAAACCCATCTCGCTAACTGCTAATAGCACAGGCACTTGGACTAATACACAACAAATCATAACACAGCCCAAGCCAACAAATGAGTTCGTATTTCGTCAACTCCACTTTCCCGGTGACTCTTGCCAGTGGTCAGGAGCCTTTCCTCGGGCAGATTCCGTTATATTCCTCCGGTTACGACCCTTTAAGACACTACCCGGCCACATATGGGGCTACAAGCATGCAAGATAAAAGCTACCCAGCACCCTCTTACTATCAGCAAGCCAACGGGGCTTATGGGTGCAACCGAACACCATGCGATTATGGTGTCCCCAGTTTTTATCGGGATAAAGACCCTTCCAGCGGCGCGTCAGCCACCAGCTCCAAATACCACTCACTGGAAGACCCAACGCATTTTAACCCAGAACACCGCAAATCCGATTGCGTCCAAAACAGAATTTTATATGGAGAAGTGGAAGATCAGAAGAGTTCTCTCCCCGTATATCCCTGGATGCAAAGAATGAATTCCAGCGGTGGTAAGTTTACATTTTAATACTGTTATGCTTTACATATTTATTCAAGAAAAAAACCAAACTTTAAGTTTACGTCTACATGCAAACAAAGTAGAAAGGACAGGAGGGACCACTTTTTACATTCAACCCCTTTCTTAGAAGATAGTTGATTATTTCAAGCCACTTACATGCATTTTACAGTGTCGGGTTTCACGTTAAATTATGAATTGCTTCTGAAAGATTCTGAATAATTCATTAAAATCCAACGCCTAGTTCATAACATTAATATCTTTATGTGCATAAACATATTACTATATTAATATAAACATATATAACCAATCTCCAGTAAACTTGCAGTTGTATTTTACCCCCCTTAAAGATCATGATACCCATTTGCCAGGCCCATAGGGTGGAACGACTTCACATAACCGAATGAAGCTACACTATGAATAGAATTTATTATTAAATGTTTCAAAATCGAAAGTGCTCGCCAAAAAATTCAGTTTTTAGAGTTATAAGGGGAAAAAACCCTTCCCCTACAATGTCTACAATTTCCAATATAATCAGTAGAGTCAAATTTCCAATTTAAATGCTTGTGTACAATGTCCATATGATATGTAATATTCAGCTTGTTTCTAACGCTCTCTCTCTGTCTCTCCCTCTCTCCCACTCTCTCTACCTCTCCCTTTATATTCTTTCCATGTGAAGCCTCGGCGTTCAACCCAAACGGACGGCGCGGGCGGCAGACCTACACTAGATATCAAACTCTGGAACTGGAGAAAGAGTTCCATTTTAACCGCTACTTGACCAGGAGGCGCCGGATAGAGATCGCACACGCCCTTTGCCTTACAGAACGCCAGATCAAAATATGGTTTCAAAACAGGCGCATGAAGTGGAAAAAGGAAAACAAATTACTCGGCAACGCGCAACTAAGCGGCGAGGAGACAGAAGAAAAATCCACAGAATGAAAACCGCACACACAAGGAGGAGGAGAAGAAGAAAAAAAAAGATCGGAAGAGGAACGCTATGCAGTTCTTTATTTAAAAAAAGAATGAATATTGAATATTAAAAGTTTACATTTTATTTGCTGTTGCGCACCAGTGGAAGTGTACATTTCTGTATTTGTCCTAAGATTTATTATGAAGTTATGCATTCCTTTGGTCTATCCAGGCAGCCATTGTTTCAATTGGTGTCAATAGTTTGAAAGAAACACTGGATGTATGCCATGTATTCTATATTTCACTTGAGCTGCTGCAATATTGTGATTTTTCTTGACGTTGGTCTCAGCTCTAGTTTATTTAGCTGTATGTTTTTTTTGTGTGCACTGTGAATACAACAATTGTTTTTGATTTATTTTATGTGTGTATGCGTGCATGTGTGAAATTGTATGTGCGTGCGTGTGGAAACTACACGATATAAAGTCTAGATATTGTATTTTGCCTTGTTTTTCGTAACCAAGCGAGGGGGAAATTAAAGCAAATGTCTGAAGAATCGAGTAAAAGGTTATTTTTTTATTTGTGTTCCTTTGTTCAATGAGCGTTTATTGTGTTTGTAGCGAGGGGGGGTCATATTTTTTTGAAACTTAAGGTTTCTTCTCTGGAATTATAATAATAAAGTTTTTTTTCTTAAAAAAGAGACAATTTTCGTGTAATGTTCATTTCAATGATCATATCGCTCTGAGGTGTATTTTCAATATAGCCACGGCTTATCTAAATCTCGGTTACAATCTATCACAAAACAAAAAAGATGACAGCCTCCTCATTGTGTTTCTCGTAATTGATTTATCACTATGTATTCCCATCAAACTTATTTAAATTTCTTTCCTGTAATCATTTTCCCTGCTCCTTCAAAAAAAAAAATCCTGTCTGGATGATATAAACGTTGATAAAAAAGCACCCAAATCTTCAGCATTCGAAATCAGATAGTTTCTGATGGAAGCAGAAAGCGAAGGGCATTGTGGCTGTTAACAATCACTTCTCTGGATTCAATTGTTTCATTCTTTGTTGCTTAATCATGTGCAGGTTTTTGTTTCGGTAGCCGTCCTGCTAACTACATGTTTCAGTTTGGGTGTCGTGTTTTTCAAGGCGCTTTTTTACAGTGTTTTGAGCACACCCGAACCACTCGTCATAACTATGCACGCCTGCAAAACTAAAACAGACCCCAGTCTAGTGAATGCTCAAAGCCTTCTATACAAAAACAAATACCAAATTGCCTCTGAATGAGTCAAAAGTTCTTATAGTTACTCCCAGGAAGTGAACTCTCTAGGAGGTAACTTGGATCGGGCAGAACCGATAAAGATCCGAGCACGATAACCAGCTAATACGGTTTACCAAAACAAAATCAAGGATTCGAGTCTCCAGAATAACAATTCATATTATTTATCCTGCGTTTAAGTCAGATAATTGCACGGTAATTTCAAGAATGCATATTGACTCCCAATGTTAGGGGAGTTAAGAAATAGTTCTGTGGTGCATTTTCTTTAGATAATTACCTCAAAATAGAGTACTGGAAATTAATGTGTTTTGCACACAGCCCGTGGAACATAAAGGTCTGCACATATGGCATAAACAGCAACTTTCTAAGATTTAGCCCGTGTGTCGCCTTGAGAGGATCTGTATAATTGTTCAATAATTTATTTGACTAAACAAATATTCGGATACTTTATGCGCGCACATTTACTTAGGTTCGAAACGAAGTTTAATCCCGCAAAGATACTAAAACTGTGTACCACGTAGCAAATAATACGGCTCACATCCACAGCAAGCAGCGTAAGTCAATGAGCGCGTACATTTAAGTGACTAGTCAAGGATGGCAAGTTAATTGTTTTTAAATGTATCTGGTCAAAAACGAAATAAATCGTTCCACTCGAAACACAGCAATAAAACGCGATTTCCAATTCAATTGAAATATAATTGAATCGCCGGTTCGCGTTTAGCATTTTTGATTTTTGCTTTTTGCGTTTCTGAAGGAATCCACGGTCAGAGATTGAGCAACAAACTGCAGTACGACATTGGATGGCGTGGGTTTGTGTTTTTTTTTTGTTTGTTTTGTGTGTGTTTTTTAAGCTAGGGATATTTTAAAAAGGTTTTGTTATTAATGTATTGCCAATGCTAATAGATAAGCAATGGTGTTAAATGGTGTGTTTTGACGGAGCCCGGTAGGTGGCGCACTCTGCAAACCCTGGCCACCATTTGGAACCGTGCATTCACATGGCGTAACCGTTCGTGGCTCGTCATTATTTGTAACCATAGTGCATGAATTACCCCTTGAGGTCATCAGTGAGAATTTACGACTGGTCAACAAAAGCACGTGATTGCGACTCGCACCCCCCATATTTGGCCGCATACATAGAACCGAACGAAGTACAGTCATTTCTATAATTCATTAATATATCATAAATCGTGCAGGACTGGGTTATAACGACTAACAACCACAAATCAACCCAAAAAAACCCAAATGAGCTCTTACTTTGTAAACTCATTCTCCGGTCGCTATCAAAATGGCCCGGATTATCAGTTACTTAATTATGGGTCGAACAGCTCCGAGAACGGACCATACAGGGATTCAGGCACCATGCATTCAGGCACTTACGGCTACAACTACAATGGTATGGACCTTAGCATCACCCGTTCAGCTTCATCTAACCACTTTGGAGTGGTTAATGCCGAAAACTCCAGAAGCTATTCTCCAGCTACAGAAACCAGGTTCAGGCAAGCAACGAGCTGCACCCTCTCATCTCCAGAACCCCTCTCTTGTTCCGGCAAGGACAATCACGGAGCCAAGGGTTCCCCATCCGACCCGACTACCTCCTCTAGTTCAGCGAGTAATTTTACAGAAATGGACGAGGCCGGAGCATCCTCGGATGCCGAAGAGGGCACTCAAGCCAACAACACCAACAGCCATCCCAGGGCACAACAGCAAGACGCAACACAGGCAACAACACCAGAACAGCAGCCACAAATATTCCCTTGGATGAGAAAGCTACACATTGCCCATGGTACACTTTCATTTTCTGTTTTACTACTTTATATATTGCTATGCTGTCGTATAATTCATAGCGCCAGGATGACACAAAACCTGAACAATTGTTTTTTTTTTATTGCTCTGCAGAAACTTAGCTAAACATTTCCGCAAATTGAATTTAAATTTGTAAATTACAATTTGACAACGTGCATGAAATATAACGCGGAAAGCGACCATTAAAAAAAAAATCAGTAAATATTAAAATAGTATTGAATGCTTTTAAACTGTAAATATTATATGATATTTAGAAATTGATGTACAGAAAGCTATGACTAGTATGGCACGATCAGCATATTAACAAAGAGGATTGTGCTGCTTCTCTGGGTAATCAGCGCTATTGGGATCCATTTTCATGTATTTATTTGCAATTTCGGACTCTTTAAGGAGGTGTGCGTGTGAGAGCGCTTGTGTGTGCACGTGTGTGTGTGTGTGTGTGTATGACTCTGTATCAGTATGCCTGTGTTTGTTCTCTGTGAGTGTGTGTATATCTATGTGTGTCTCTGCGTGTGTGTGTATGTGTGTGTCTCTGCGTGTGTATGTGTGTGTGTCTCTGCGTGTGTATGTGTGTGTCTGTGTGTGTGTGTCTGTGTGTGTGTGTCTGTGTGTGTGGATAATTGGAATCACAGCCGTCAGGACACACAGGTTACATAGTCAGACAATGAAATGGAAAATGATAATTAATAGCAATTCGGACTGGAGACAATTATACTTTAATTTTGACATACCATGTCCGGGGAGGCCCAGGGGAAGGGGATACTGCAACTTTCAAGGTCTAGCATTCTGCTTTTTTTTTAATTAATCTTTTCGTGGATAGATAATTCAGCATGGATAAAAAAAAAAAAAACCTGCCTGTATTTATTAACAGATGGTATGGGTGGACCCGACGGGAAAAGAGCCAGGACTGCTTATACTCGTTTTCAGACCCTGGAGTTGGAAAAGGAGTTCCACTTCAACAGATATCTAACCCGACGGCGGAGGATAGAGATTGCTCACGCTCTGTGCCTCTCTGAACGGCAGATAAAGATTTGGTTCCAGAACCGGCGAATGAAATGGAAAAAGGACAACAAGCTGAAAAGTATGAGCATGTCGGCTGGAGCAAGCGCTTTCCAACCCTAACAAATAGCGTGAAAGACACCGTGCACCAGTACTGTACAGCCAGGCACCTTCCTACACCCACCTCCCCCTCCCCCCACCCCCCCCCCCCCACCCCCCCCCCCCCCCCTCCCACGTGTTTGTTAAATATTAAAAATTACTTATAACTTTTCTGTGGTCCTGCTAACAATTTGGTTTGATTTATTCTGTTGTGTTGTCCTTTCGCTGTTAAAAGTGCTTGTTGCTGTCTTACATTTGTATGTGTCAGTGAACTGTTGGTGCTCTGTTGGAAAAGTAGCATGTTTTTTTTGTGGATTGTAAATGGTATAACTTATTTATAATTGACACGTTGTACAATTTGATCTCCCCCCCCCCCCCCCCTCTCCCCCACGTTGATAAAATGCTAAAAAAAAAAATCTTTGCTCTTGCACTGTCACCTTTCAGACACACACACATATATATATACATACACCTTCGTGGAAGTCTCTGTCTTTAATGCTGTCCGTGAAATTAAACAAGGTCTGTCTGTGAAAAGTCCATGTAGAAACCTAATTATTGTCGATACATGTGGATAGATTCTGAAATCAGCGACGATTGTACACGATTATTTAGTGAGTTATAATGGTTGTAAATAATACAAAAAAATGTTTATAATGTCGCCTATAGCTAGTCTGTAATGGGCAGAGTGATGATGAATGGCATATTTTCTGTGGAAATCAAGGACACCTATGTCAAGCTCCGACAGAATGTTGCCAACAAGCTTTTTGTATCTGTTTGTAGCTTAATAAAGTGAAAGTTTCTTATAACCATCCCTGATTTATGCAGCGTGGTGTCTTCACTAAATGCAAGGATTTGGGGCCTTATTGCTCGATATAAAACGTCTCCCTGAAGTTGGGGGATAGGTATTGTTTGATCTAGCGCAGTGTCGGCCAGTAAAGGTGCGTTAACATTGCGGTATTGCCACGTGTTATGCCATAATTTAACTACCTGTAGTATGCAACGCAAGGATACACGGATAGAGCACGTGATTGCGTTTCGTTAATCTGCATCTATCGATTGCTTCTCGTTTTATAGTTGATAAGTTAATTCTATAACATTATTCGGACCTAATGCTAGCTGGCCGCATTAATCTTCCATTTTAAGGCCGGAGCCGTTTCTAAGGGCTAGTAGCTTGCATACGCCACCCCTCCTCGCTCTGTTATGCCTTAAATACGGTATTTAGGTGTATACCGCATTAGGTATCCGCTTGTTTAAATACTGCATCAGGATTTCTTTAGTATTCGTAGTTAGCTATATTAAAAGACACCCCCCCCCCCCCTCCAACCCTGATTTCTATGTCACCCCCCCCCCCCCCCCCCCCCCTCTCTACCCCAGAGAGTTATACAGTTATCAGATGCATTGAACTTTGTCAATGCAACATACTACGCGCTTTTGTTAATTTGGGTGCAACAGGTAAACCTTAGGTTAAGCTCAACTTACCAAAAGAACGTCCAAGTGCTTATCGGTAGCAGATAAGTCACACAGCAAATATTAGGTCTATCTTGCAATGTGCATGCTTCCCTTGTGAATATAACAGACTGCATATGCAAGAAGTCGGTGTGACATTGGGATGTCAAATGAATTGGGTATTTATCTCAAAGTTAGATCGTAAAAATCGCCCATACCGCAGGCTGATACCCCTACTGGCTCTCAAAAGTCACGTGGGGTCGTTAAAGTTAGTTTTATGGTTCTGGGGAGTTGACAAGGTACAATATATTTCACATTCTGTATAATGTTAGTGACGCTGAACTTTATCTGGCTGGGTTTGCAGCCTGCGAGCGTCTAATCTGACTAGTCTTCCAGAGGAGTCGAACTGCTCTCCCTTACTAGGGCCGGCAAGGTTTAAAATCTTTACTGGATTGGCCGCAGTCAAGATTCTATGGAACTGTACCGCTCAAAGTAAGTTATGTCGAACTATAAGCGAACCGTGCGGTGCGTTTGTAAGCATGGCCCAGTGGAGCTCTCAACATGGAAAAGTAAAATTAAATTGCGATTGATTAATTAATGGCGGTGGCTGTGGATAAATAAACTTTCACAGATCCATTTATTTTCCCCTTTGCCAGCGAGATGTAAAGGAATTGCGAGGATATGGCGGACGAGACGAATGGGCCTTGTTCCTATCGACCGATTACTTAACTCAGATAGATTTAAGGCTCATAAGATTGTAACGATGAGACGTTGATTTGAAATTAGTGTACGTATGTGTGTGTGTGTGTGTGTGTGTGTGTGTGTGTGTGTGTGTGTGTGTGTGTGTGTGTTGGTGTGTGTTGGGGAGGGGATCGAGTGTGTACGTGTGAGGGTTGGTGGGGGGGGGGGGGGGGGGGGGATATAATGTAATATAACCAGCTTCGCTCTTGTTCACTGTCTCTCGTGCTGTACTTTCTGATAGCCCCGCGTCATCTGCTCTACAAACTGATCACACAATTGAAAATTCGTTTGTTTTTTCACATTTAACAACGTTTCGCTCTGTTCGTTTAAGATTTTGATTTTGCTAATCTGTCGTTGGGAGTAAAAAAATACACAATGCAGCGTCCTTTAAATGTGATTTGATGCAGGGAATTGAGAAATAGGCGTTGGTGGAAGGGGGTGCTGTGGGTTATTGGAGGTCCTCAAATAGACTAGCAAATATAATTGTTATTCCAGTTTAGTGTATATACAACTTAAAGACCCCAATACCAAATATAGTCTCTCCCATTGTAATCTTTTCGTTATGGCCTTAATTCGATTTAAAAATTACAATTAAAAACGTATCTTTGATTTTCAGTATTTTTTTGGGGTGTTGGGACTGGAGCAGTTCAACATTGTTCCCGCGTGGATTAATTTATTCTTATGCAGTCTGCTTGCACATGTTAGATTTAAAAAGGAAATCGCCCTTTTGTGGAAGGCCCTACGCAGCCACCGACATCTTTTTATCATTCCTACAGTACTTCCTGGTCTTGTTGGCATTTCAAATGATAACTACCTCAATAGCTAAGAAATGTTAAAATGATCTCAGCTTTTAGCAGGAAGCATATGTCAAGCATATGTCTGTAAGCATTCCATAAGCTTTTCTAAGAGGTGATATAAAATAGGCGTCATTCAAATGTGTCCTGTTACACTGTTAACATGAAAATGAGTCTTAATGTTATTTCGGTAATTATACTGCACGCTCTTTCACACCCACCAACAGCCCCCCTACCCCCCCCCCCCCCCCCCCCCAAATCTTCCTTTAAGCACTGAGTTTTGCTAGGTATTGACTAATCATGTTTTCCGAATTTGGGCTGGCCTAAAGTTTTGGTCATGGCGAAAATGAACTATTGTGTGAACTCATAATACACACAAGGGGAGCAAGGGAAACAGCATAAATGTTGATCTAATCTGTTGACTTGGGTCTCTAAAGGCAATCGGGGTACATTTCGCATTCGCCCTTTTTTTTGCAAAATATATAAAGGATGGATTAGGAACATATTTTGAAAACATTGTGCGCCATATTTGGGGGGGGGGGGGGGGGGGGGCGGGGGGGGGGGGGGGGGATTCCAATACGAAAACAAATCACTGTTTAACATTATAGTCTTTAACTCTTACTGCTGTCACTTTTGAATTATAGAGTTTTGCCCTCTATAAATGTCATCATTTTGAAATGTGACTCTTAAGTACGGCTAATTGAAAGTTGCATAGACTTTTATACGATTTTTTCCCCTTTGGGGTTTCAAGTTGAAGTGAGCGACAGGGGAATAGGCGTTATATCAACTTGTTCGACTAAAGAGGTTTTTTTAGCACAGACGGATGTCCTTTGATCCCACGTTCAATAATTGCCCCAAACAAGTACAACGACTAACTTTCTATAGCATAGTTAGCATTTTTTTTATTAATATACAGGTCTTATGTTATGTAGCAGCCACTTGGATACTGTCACTGCACGGTTTGTTTTTTATCAAGAGTAACGTTGGACACATCCACCCCTTACTGTACATTTCCTGCCACGCTAATCTGAAGAATGCCTGCATATTGTGAGGTTCATTGTAAAGGTTATTTGTGCAGTCACAACCCCGTCTAAGGAGAAATGTAGATACACGAGAGAAAAATTATACTTTGACATTTCTCATCAGAAAATGCCAAGTTTCTCACCCTGATAATTATTGGTGTGCATAGTCCTCGAATCCGGCTGTCAAGTTTTTAATTCTCTCCGTTTCCGGTGCGCAGTTTCTGGGGGTGGGAGCGTTTAAAATCTACATTGGGAGTCAAAAGTTTTCTTTCTTTCAGGATTTCGAAACATTCCCGAAGTCTTTTTTTTTTTTATTGCTTTTCCGCGCTGATAGATAGTGAAATCCAACGGGTAAACAGGAAAAAGCGTCGCTGCCGGAGGAAATACACATTGTAGTATGTCTTGAGTCCTCACCCTGTGTTATGCAGTGATTAGCCATCAGTGTTCTGCAATAAAAAAACGGGAAAGGCCAACAATTAGTTCAATTCGTTTTATAATTTGTATCAACATGTTCTGCATTTGATTTAAAGGCGAAAACGATTCACAAGCCTCGAATTTAGGGTAAACTCTGTTTTACACACAGCTAAAAGAATCTGTCAATCCCAGAACCGGTCACCAATCAACTATTCTGTGCAGGTTTGATGGGTGTCCTATACACTTCGTTCTTCAATTCGCTTTTTCCAATCTGATTTAAAGACTCGATGCTCAGGAAATACATTAGTGTTATAGTATATGATTAGTGTACGAAATTAACTGATATGAGCAGACATAATTACAAGCAGACAGGAATCCACCGACTCTTGAGTAGATCGTGTGTAAAACACGCCAGGGCTGTACTGCACTGGAAAGCCATGGCGAAGTGTACGAATTGACACACCATCCTGCCACTGTTATGTGTTTGGTGCCGTATCGCTGCTGTTGTTCAAGTAATGTTTCAGGTGCCAAAGGAGGCTCTAGGATCGATATACCTCACCCATATTTTAGCAACAAAAATGAATGTTTAACCTTTCCCCAAGCTATGTTTAGGGTATTGGAATCTGCTTTACGTCCTTGTGTGAATGAACGCGCACACAGACGTTTATATTGTCAATCTGTGGTCAAGGATAGCATTAATAATTTGGTTTCAGTGAAAGGGCTATCATTTCTCTCCCCCTCCCCACTACCCCCACCCCCACCCTCAATACATAGATGTATTTGTCCCTGGTACAATCACAAGCAAATTATCTCTTCCACAGACACGTGCAGGATCGATAAGCATCCCTATCAGGTTAACTGCAAAGCCTAAAGGTGATGCATTTCTCTTTGTTTAGGTTTTTAAGTGGTATGCATCTGGTCCAGTTATAGGCACTGGATGGATATGAGCACTGGGCTAAGGTTGTAATTTAGGTAGAAAAGGAACAAAAGGCGCTGGCACAAACGTGCGATGGAGTCATAAAGGTGTCAAATGATTATATCGCCGTATTAAACATCTACTTGCAGACACGCAGATAAAAGCATTGAGATCCCATGCGTTATCATTAACTCTTCCCCATGGTTTTAACCGTCACTAACAGAGAACACTTTGGGCCACAAACCGAGCACCCTGTTCCAAAACATGCGACCCTCGATAGACCAGCACACACATCACGGTCCAATTAAATGCAACACGGGCATGAGGTGAGATTCTAAATTATAGGGCGCTATTACTTCCCAAGCATCTCCTCCACTAAATAAATTGTACAATGAAACCGAAAACTATAAACCACTGTATAATTGGTATCAAGCTCGATAATAACTCGCCTGCCCTAAAATAGATACAACTAACCATTCAAACCATTCCCAATCCATTCTCTTTGGTTATCAGGCCCCTCGTCCTTCCTTTAAATCGACGAGGTTTGAGTTTATATGGGGCTCGGGACGTACAGATTTGTTAACCGTTACCGATAACATCAAAATATAATGCTAGGCTGGTATCCAATATTTGCCATGGAATTGGGCAACACATTTTGTAACAAAAAGTCTTAGCACTTTTCATTTGTCCTGAACACATTTCGTTGTCTGCCATTCATAGTCCAGTGCAGTAGACTAATTGCATTGGTTTCAGTTCCCCCATTATATTTATAATTCACACCTTATTACACAATCCGGTGACAAGGATAATATGAAACCCCAGTTAACATTCGCCACTTGAAGGATTATTTTCTGATGACCTGCTCCTGCATTTAAAAAAAATATTCTGCTTTTAATTCAGCAAGATTCGATTTGCTGCCAGCTTCAACTTCACACGGGAAGCATACTACATGCAAGCTGACCAAGACTTCGATCAACATTTTCCTCTTGATAGCCTGATATTTTACCGCGATAAAAAAAAAAATCGGACTTAAAAGCAGAATTTGCAATAAATATGAACAGAATCTGGGCCCGCTATTTGACACATGCAACGTGTAGGACCTGCCACCAGAGCCCGCTTCAGACCAAGTTCATAGTCATCTCCTTTCTTACCAGCTTTTCGATTGTACTTAATCTGGCGGAATAGAGACGGAGGAGTGTTTGATATCTCTCCAAAAAATCTTCTACTTATGTACTATCTAAGTTTCTAAGTGCAGTGGCAATTAATCTCGACAAAGCTCATCCTTACAGTTCGTATATATTTTTTCCCTGCCGATAAATGACATAAATGCATTCAAACAGTGCCAGTAAGAAAAATAAATACGTACTTGAAGAGTTCAAACCCAACTTTCAGGAAATTCCAGTGTCTCAATAAAATCTTTTCGATTTCTAAAAATATATGTATTGGAAATTTAGCAGCGCTAAGCTCAAAATCCTGCCTCGTATAGGAAACAAAACTGTACGGCAATACTGTCTGAGGATTGTGATGTTGAGACTGTTCATGGGGGCTTGTTAGTACAGCATTATAGCTAAGGGGTCAAAAAGTGGAGGGTCAAAAGTTTACGTCGTGCGTGACTTGGTGTTGTCTGCCTAGATAGACTCAGTTCGATGTCAATGGTAAAAGGAATGGTCTTGGCTATAGGCGCAGAGGGAACATTGACGCCGAGGTAAGGTATATAACTTAGCAAAACTCAGCAATCGACAATCTATTAGCTGTAGAGAATAAGATGAACGGAGAGAGAGAGAGGGGGGGGGGATGATTTGGTTTGGAAATGTGAACACAAATGGTAACGGGTGGAGGTGTGTGTGTGGTGTGTTGGAAGGGTTGTGGGTGGTGTGTGTGTGTGTGTGTGGGGGGGGGGGGGGTGAATGGGGGGAGGGTTAGCCGCGAACTAGTCTGACCGCGATCTGTGCTAAAACTGGGAGGATTCATTGTTTTCTTTTATGGAACACACTGCATGATAACTAGAAATGATCAGATCCGCGGTGGGGGGAACTAGCGTGTATATTACAAGAGCTCTATTTTTTTAAAACAAAGGTCGCGGCAAATAGTTTTAGTCAGATGCAATCAACGTTCCTTCTAAAATAATTTGAGAGTCAAGTTCTATGAGGAATGGGCAAAAAAAAAACTTTCGATGAAATTGATGAGCAGACGAAAAATGTGGGAATGGTGCATGTTTTTTATATCAGGTCAGGGGAACCGGCTGAGTTTAGTGTGCATTACCGAACAGATGTGAAAACTGTTTTTTTACAAACAAAAAAAAGAACGTTTACTTTGATGGTATTTTCGAGCATGTACAGTCGTGAAATGTACACGTGTGGACGTAGAAAGAGGAAGTCAAATATAATTAGACGAAGTTTTGTAATTAATTGATAAAATTCATTGCTTTTGATATCAACTAACCCAAACAAGTCCCCTCAAAGCTACAGCGTATCTTGAAATTATATTGCAAGAAAACGCAAGGAAAACATTATTTCTTGCATTTTTCGATGTACTTGCTCAAGACTCTCTCTCTCTCTCTCTCTCTCTCTCTCTCTCTCTCTCTCACACACACACACTCTCTCTCTCTCTCTCTCTGTCCATCTATTACTAGCTTTATATCTCCTGAGTAAAATTGATCCATTAGCGTCCATCTGTGAGGAATGGAGGAACTTCCATCAAATTTTACGAAAAGGAAAATGATTACGTTTTTTCCCCCAGCTCCTTCCCCTTAGGTCCTTTATCAAATTTAGAATGAACTGGATGTTAACCTATTTTAATTACCATTATAATTATCATCAAACGGTGCCTGTATCCTATATCATACTAATGCACCACTCTTGTAAATTGCCACAAAGAATCTACAAGCTATTGTCCGGCCATTTAAACAAAGTAAAGTATTTAAATCGAGGCAGTTTTGTTTATTTGTGCTCAGCGCATCGAACACGTTTTAAATCTGTTTGCAACATGGTTGCTCTGTAATAAATCTGCGCAAACTAACACGAATTTTTTTTTTTTGGAACGTTTGTACAGACAATTTGTTCAGCAATCTGATGAAACCATTAACAAACAATTCTCATTTTTTGGGGTGGGGAAGTTGAGGAGAAAACATGAATCAGACAACTTTTGATCATCAGCCAACTCAGCGGCCAGATATATATTTTTTTTGTAATACCAGCGTAATCCATTAAACATGCTGCAAGCATTTAGCTTAATTTTCAGAAAGGCAACGGTCACCTTTTCCAGTTTCCATGGATCCAATTAAACGAATCCATTTGAATAGAACGTGGCGATGTTTGCGTGCAAGTGTTGTGTAACATTTCCGCAGTGTGGAAATAAAGAATATCTGTTTAAAAATGTTGCTCCTGACCTCAGGAAGACTCATCTGGTTTTACAGGCAACGAGCATTTTTTGAAGTTTAGTCAAAGTGGAAATGTAATAATTTGTCCTCTGTTGACAAAACAATAATATTTCTTCTAATGAAATGTTTTGCATTGGTTAAATCCAGTGACACGGCGTGTTGTGGGGCTTATGTGTCATATTCGCCTTAAATTACATTTTCTTTTGTTTTGTATCCTGAAATTGATAAATCGTAAATGTATGTTATGATTTATCAAATTGAGGATATAATCCCGAAGGTTTTGGGTTTAAGACCCACCCGAATGCAGTATCATCCGCAGTACTCAGGGTGTGCTGCGCGGTCGAAATTGCACAAGTTCGGGATGAGACAATAGACCAAGACCTGGATTGAAACATGTCACCAATTTACTTTGGATTAAATCAGGTGAAGTGCACCTCGTTCCCTTGGCAACATATTTACACCCAGGTTAGCATCACGAAATTAAAAAAAAAACATGATTTCTGCTTTTCTTAATTAACCAGTATTCGCCTCACTTCAGATAACCCCCCCCCCTTTCCCCCCTGAAATTATCGGCAGATTTTCAAATCATGTTGCATTCTGCGGTAGCTTCCTACGCGAACATTCATTCACAGCGTGCTGGCTAAATGTCCAAGTTTCTGCATCTTAACTGAAACATTCGCCATTTTTAACCGCAAAAAAAATTGAAATCCCCCGTGCTTTCTGCCCAAATAATAGCATAATTGAAAAACGTCTCACCTAATTCTTATTTTTGGACTGATTAACCCCTGTTTGCTAACTTATGGAAAGATAGAACACGCGTCAGGAGAAGAAATGAAATGCAACATGAATATGCTTGGATTTAAGTTCTTCGAAATATTTGTCTACATTTTACCTAGAAGGATTTGTGTGGCGAGAGGGTCAAACTCGTTAGTTTTAATTTAAAAAAAAAAAAAACCCTCTCCGGGACGGGTTAAAAGAATTGTTTTCAAGAAACCAAATCAATTCCCTTTTATACACATGTGCATTCGTCTTTTACAATGTGATATATATGCTGGGTCTTTTTAATTCGATCGGCGCTTTATCTATAGATTTTACCCTAGGACTAATTCAAAGCAATATTAGAGGGAATATGTAAATGTAAAACGAGTACATTTTATATTCATGCACAAGAAAACAGATGTATTAATCACTTTTGTTATTCAAATTGGAAACAGCGCATTTAGGAGCCAAGGGAAGGGAAGGGATGTGACTTTTATAATAAATATTTAATGCTAATGAAATCGCAGAACATGTTATGCTTGAGAAACTTTCCCCAGCCTTAGTGCTGGTTTGGGCTAACTCCTGCCTTGCTATTTTTCTCAAACGTAATGACCTGAGCAGAATTCAATATGACTGCGAGACCCATCCATACTATAGAACTTGTAGAGGGGGAGAGTCCAGGAGCGGGGTGAAGCTCAGGTCAAAGCGTCTCACAAATATTAAAATGTACTCAGACGCATGGCACGCCTTAGTGGTTAACAAAGACTGTCAGTGTATGAGATTAATACGAAAACTGAGGGAGAAAACAAAATGTTCAGCAGGCCGGTGCTCGGCACTTTTTAAAAAGCTGCTAAGCATTTCGAATGGGGGAAAAATAGAGTGCGGTTGCAAAGCGCTACTCTAAGTAGATTTTTATCAGTGCAAAGACAGACAAAGGAAAACGAATATGTTTATGTTGAAGTTAGTATTTTCGACCTCTCACTTCGATTTATCTTTTGAAAACCCCACACTGACGCATCCTGTAATGTATAATTTCAGATTATAGACGGAGAAGCACAAAAGGGTTTTGTGTGTGTGTGTGTGTGAGTGAGGGTATGTATGTGGTTTTAGCGCAATCGGTAAACTATGAAAGGGTGTAAGAGTAACTTGTGTAGCCTTGAACTAACACCAACAAATATATCTGGGATTGGGGTGGGTGTGGGGGGGGGGGGGGTGGTGTTGGGTGGTGGGGAGGGGTGGGGGTGTGGGGTGTGTGTGTGTGTGTGTGGTGTGTGTGTGTGTGTGTGTGTGTGTGTGTGTGTGTGTGTGTGTGTGTGTGTGTGTGTGTGTGTGTGTGTGTGTGTGTGTGTGTGTGTGTGTGTCAGGGGGGGTTGCGTGGAGAGAGAATGCGTGCATGAATGCGTTTCAAAACAAAACGTCACAATTTAATCTTACAAAATAAATGATCAAAATACGTGGTCTAAGCATTGGTGATTCTGAATTAATTGCAATCATTTAATGGTCACTGTTTCTAATGATATGAGCGACATTAATGCAAATTTTTTTAATGCTTGTCGTGTCGACAATATTTGCATGTTTATTCTTGCTTTAAGCCCCTATCATTGGCAGTGGTGAGACCCTCGCTACAGTAAGGTTGGGGCCTGCGATTTACTTCCCCTATGACAGGCCAAAAATAGGGGAGGGAAAGAAAAAGGCCTCCCCATCCCGCTGCTGTTTGCGTCCACTGTTAGGATAGCAATCTATAGCGAGATTCCTTTGAAATGCAGGGCAGATAGGGGACAGTAAATATATTCATCTTCCAAACTTCCGAAACGTCGACATTTTTATTACAGCGGGTTCAACAAAGCACTGGGTTTATCTTTTATAAAAAGGTTCTTTTGAAAAAAAAGCTTGCATGCTTACTTTTTGAACTGCAGTCACAGTTCTGTTTAAAAAAAAAAGAATGAGTCATGGATGTTGGCCGAAAAATAAATTACATAAAATTGCATTTTAAAGCTGCATATCAACATTATTGCTGTTAGACCCGTGTGGAGGAAGTTTTTATTTTAAAGTCATGAACTCTTTTCATATGCGATGGGCGCGCCAAGTAGATCTCCGCAGGCTTTTCATGTTTTATTGCAACCATCCGGATATCAGTTCCTATGCTACAGTTTGCATGTCGTAAACAACATTGCCACTATCTGTAAAATAAATGTTTTGTATTCGGTCCAATTGGTATTTCTCCGTCGTAAATAAATTTAGATTGGCACAGATTTTAAAAAGATGTAATTTTGGAGACAATTTATGGTCAACGTCAAATTCGCGGGGAGAAATCACACAATTTGCTATCTGGAGAAGTACAGAGGTCACTTTAGTTGGCCGTTTAGTTCTCACTACTTGGGCCACATGCCACACAATTATAAATCACACAAATACAGCAGTCACGTTTGTTCTTTTGCCATAATTTATCATGGGTGGGAAAATGCACGGTTTTGCTCACTGTCTTGATGTTTGAGATTTAGGTTGCCGCTGGGTTTAAACATTTCCATTGTTGTGGCATGAATATTACGATTTTGTTTGTCTTTAATAAGCAATAAGCTAACTTTTTTCCCCCCCCCATGAAAAGTAATACATGACTTTGCCTCCTTGTCCAAACTGTTTGATACAAACACAAGAGTGGCCGCCGGTAGGATTGTTCGGAGTCGGCCCAGACAGGGGATTGTTTGGGAGAATCTTGCAGATAGATTTGTTCAGAATTAATTAAAGTTGTTGCCACGTGTGTACAAAATTATCCAGCTGACATTTCGATGTTCAAAACATATACATAGACTGCGCTTCAATCACTGAAAGACAACATAGAAACGGATCCTGTCTCAGGTTGTGGCGACACAAATATATGCCTTAACATACATCTATACACTTAGTGCTGTAGTGTGTACGTGTGTACATTTACATGGAAGTTCTTGAACGTCATTGGGCTACAAAAAATGCTGCAAATATGTATGTCCTCTATATATACCCTGTAGATCCGAATTTGTGTTGACAATGTCGTGGTCACAAATTCGTATCTAGGGGAGTATGTAGTCGATACAAACACTACAACATTCACCCGGACGACGGAAGAATATGCTTACGCCGAGAATCTTCTTTCTACAAATCGATAATCTATCTAAATAAATAAAAATCGAGGGATGGTGTTTATCTACCTGGTTCTGCGGGTGAGATTGCTCCCTGTAATGGCGGGCAGTCCTTGTTTTTTCCTCCTTTCCACCCCCCACTCTTGTTGCAAGAATTCTAAGCACTCGCCTTGCATTGGTTACGTCATTGAAATATGGAATGTAAGTGTTACCTATTTCGATAATCCCGCACATTCCTCCGTTTAGAAATGGTCGGATTGAAAAGATTGGTTAAGAATTAGATATCAGCTATCTCGGAAGCCGGGACTCATATATATTTTCCCTGTGTAACCCACAAAACATTATAAATCTGTGAGATTTCTCCAAATGGATTTTAGTTCCAGCTATTTGTACCTTTTCCCTTCAATTCTATGTCTATTGTGCCAAATAAACCATCAAAGGCATCTGTGTCAAATCTGAGTTCATCTCTGAAATTCACAAGCAGGATTACATCCTAAATGACAGCATGTTGCTGTTCCAGGACAATATGTTGGGACGTTTTTAATTTAAGACAACGAAAGTCATTCAATGTGATATCGAGATGATCGTGCCTCAACAGCCTCTCCGCAATTTGCGATGGTGCTTTTTAACCGAACGTGGGTAACTTCGTTTAGACTTGGATTCTGTTCTCACCTGTTCATTTTTCCCCTTGGTTATAACTGCACATATTTTTGAGTGTGGATCGAGCGGGGTCGTTTTAACAGGGGGTGTTCTTGGTGAAAATCGCCCGTCTAATGAGCTGCTCAATGTAATTTGTAGATTTTTTGGTGCCCAGAATTAGTTGATGAATTTTCTATTGATCCGAAGCAGTCCGATTTATCTTTGCCAGCCAGGACACCTTCCCCCCTCCCCGATCGCCGCAAAGGCGTTAGCATCGCCATTACAAGAGGATTTGCGAGTTACAGATAGATTCTGAGCGGATACAATCTCACTTTTTATGCATTTAGTAAAATTGAATGGATTATTCTGTGCAGCGTTTGGGGGGTGGCTACAAACATTAATACACGCAGCGTAGACAGAATTTCCCGATTTTTAAACGCATTTAACGGCCTTGAGACAAGATACGCCTATTCGGCAACTTGCTAAGTTTCATGAATTTACAAAAGGTACACATTCAACATCAGTAATCTAAAAACTGTTTCCAGGACAAGCTTAGGAACATTCGGCATTCAATTCTATTTCCTTATCCGGGAATCGAACCGACCTTACCATTGGCTGGCTGCGTCACATGAGCGCCTAACTTTGTTCACTTGCCAGGGAAGTAGGAGGGCTCAGGGAACAGGAAAAAACGGCTGGGTTAGAAAATTTTTTGAGTTATTTTGCATTTCAGATATTAAAGGTCATGAGTTCGTTTTTGATTAACTCTAACTATGTGGACCCTAAATTCCCACCGTGTGAAGAGTATTCACAGAACAGTTACCTACCAAGCCATTCTCCGGATTACTATACCCGGGCACGGGAGCCAGGGTTCCAACATGAGGCGATGTACCCGCGGTCAGCGTACCAGAGTGACCAGCCCTACTCGTCTTGCAGTAAGCTGCAGGGCTCGGGCGAGCAAGCCGTGGCGCCTAAGGGTCACGTCCAGTCGCAGGCCGGCCTTCAGGACCACTTAGCCAAGCATGGCCACCAGTGTGTCTCGGTGTCTCCAAGCCCACCGCCCTCTTGTAGCCAGAACTTCAGCAACCAAAACACTGCTTGTTCTAAGGAGCCTGTGGTTTATCCATGGATGAAGAAATTACATATAAACTCCGGTGAGTCGCTTGCCTGAAAGCCCGGAATCTATTCCACCCATTGTAAATAGCTATTCTTTAGATTTACGATCGCCTATCTGGAGGTCAGTAATCACAGCCTCCATAAATGTTTATTGCAGTAGAATTGCACTTCTAGCCATGCGCCTTTGATGTGTTGTGTTCAGGGCGCTCGGATCTCTTTGAAAGGCAGTTAATGACAGTAGTGAAGTTTTTTTACATTTTTTTTCCTCTCTTTTACTGTTGCTTAGTTTTAAGTGTTTTTTTTTCTTAGCGCTTATTCCTTGTAAGATGCGTGGTGTTCAGTCAGTTATTTCTGTGTTGTTGCTTTTTGTTCAGTGAATCCTAATTGCAAAGGAGGGGAATCCAAACGCTCCCGCACTGCTTACACGAGGCAGCAGGTTCTGGAGCTGGAGAAGGAGTTCCATTTTAACCGGTACCTCACTCGGCGACGCAGGGTCGAAATAGCCCATTCACTTTGCCTGTCGGAACGACAGATAAAAATATGGTTCCAAAACAGGCGAATGAAATGGAAAAAGGACCACAAGTTGCCAAATACCAAGATCAGGTCTACCACTACTGCAGGCTCATCGTCCTCTGCAAATCATCAGTCGCAAGGAAGCTCTCAGAACCAGGAGCCAAGTGGACAATCGGCCACGTTATAGCTGCTGCCCTTTTTGCGAGTGAAACTGGTAGATGCGCGCAGGCACAAGCATAGGATGTTAACTTGAAGGACTGAAGGTTATTTATAATGGCAGAGCCTAAACTGTAAATACTCTGATTTTTTGCCAACTTCTCTCTGACCCCCTCTACCCCCTCCACCCTCCCCCCCCCC
The DNA here is from genome assembly GCF_028641065.1 of Leucoraja erinaceus. Classification (NCBI taxonomy): domain Eukaryota; kingdom Metazoa; phylum Chordata; class Chondrichthyes; order Rajiformes; family Rajidae; genus Leucoraja; species Leucoraja erinaceus. The sequence goes on from NC_073403.1 coordinate 5,344,611, forward strand.
CCCACCCCCCACCCCACCCCCTCCCGTAATATTGTAGGTTGCAGTTTTCAGAAGAGATTGGCAAAGATGTCTTTTCGTTTCATCTTTAATCACGCCAAAGTCTCCCCATTTGTCAGGTTTACTTGGTGATACAAAGGATGAACTCTCTGCCCACTATTACCTCGACAGCAAAGGAACACTTTAATAAATGAGGGTCCGTTTCATCAACTTGCGTTGACAAACAGTCTTTTATTCAAACACACAAAAAAAACAAACCCACAAACTTTGCGGCAAGAATGTTGAAACGGTTCGGCAAGATGCCCCTTGTGTTTTAAGCTTGGAGCCATTTTCCAAAGGGGTTTACAAGAAGAAAAGAAAAAATGGCTATTTCCTTTGGAATATTGCACTGATCTGAACTCCATGTCTTCAGACGTTTTTGATCCCAAATATATCTCTTCCGGTGCCAATAAAAAAAGAAATGTATGTCGTTGGACTTTAAAAACAAACAAACGTGTAAAAAAAAAAAAAATCATATGTAGCTATAAATTATGTCAGCAAAGTTATTTAAAGTGATTCTTAAAATGTTGCATGTGACTTGTGCAGCCACGATACAATATTTGCCTCTGGCCTCGGTATTATCACTATGTGCTTTCGCGGGCGGGGCGGGGGGGGAGACAAAGTGGAAAGCTAGTTAGATAAACTGTTTTTAACGTCATCGTCGCCGTTTATGGCATTCCAAAATATGAAGTTTTAGTAGGCTGCATCGTTCGGGCCCAAAGGAGATTGTATTTCGTTAGCAGTCTTATGTCCTTGCATTGTCTACATGTGTCGACTCTCGTTCAGACCAAAATACGTGTAAATAGTGATAACTGAAATAAATTTTTTTCAAGGCCCATCTTTTCTTTTGTTTATCTTTGCCTAGTCTGCTGGATAAATTATTGCCACGCTCCATATGACCCGATATCATGACTGTGGTATTCCTTAACATCATCTGCTTGCGTGAGTTGGCCTGTGTGTGATAACAAAGGCTCATTGATTTAGTAAGAAAAAGATATCGAAGTAGATACATCGCAAAAATTTACACAATGCTTATTGTAACATTGTTAGAGGTGTATGCGCCTGCCAATAATGTAATGGTGACATCTGTGAAAATTGCTGTTAAGTCATGTATGTTCTCGTCTGTTGGCTCTTGATTGTATCGATCCGATACTTTTTTTTAAATTTTATTTTGCAACCTTGTACGTTAAGCGCAGGTCTGTCATTTGTACACAGAGCCTCTTAGCATTTTTCCTTTGTGCGTGTGTGTGTGTGTGTGTGTGTCTGTGTGTTAGAAAGGGATTGGGCAGTGCAATGGTTCAATCTTTGACAACCAAATAGATAATCAAGAAGATGAATGACCTCTTTTGTCAGATGAAGCTCCGTATTAATTTTAATTTTCTTTCGTATAACACATTGCGCATGCAAACTTGGGGTCTGAAAATGCAGCACAAACCAAAAAGGAAAAGCTAACTGGAATATATATCAAGGTACCACACATTTTTCTATATTAATATCAGCCATTTGGATGATTCATTCAAGGCCTCGGATCTTTGATGCATCTGCTCTGCTTCAGACTTGCGATTTTACAAATGCTGTTGCAAAATACACATTTTGCAGACTCCCCACTGCAGGGTGCGATAATAACCCCCAATCCTACCCCCCCCCCCCCCACATCTCATCCTGCAAAAGCCCCCCCCCCCCCCCCCCCCCCCCCCCCCCTCTCATCTCTTTCAAACGCAACATCATTGACCTGACCACATTGCGATGTGTCCTTTTCTAATTACCGTTCACAGGCTAAAGTGTTACACGGTGCAAACCTCACATTAAAGGGAATTCGCACGTCCAATTGTAGGGGGGGGAAGGACACACACACACAAAAAAAGTTCGATTTAATAAGAACACATTTTGCCTTGGGAGACAACTGCAGGATTTACAATCTGTCGTTTATATGAGAAGATTCTCACTAACCAATGTATGTGTTTTTTGTGTTTCCCGGGGGTGGCAAGAAACTGAAGTGTAATATTTCCAAATATAACATTTTCGGGGGGGGGGGGGGGGGACACAGTTTTCAAGTACACTGCGGATTAATTGCTTTAGTTAATAATATAAGAATTATTCATTGAATCTCAGCAAGAGCTATTCTGCTTTCTCTATTCATAGACACTGATAAGAGGCAAGTCAGCCCCACACTCTCCCGCCTGACTGCTGCCAGCGCTTCTGAATGCAAGCTATACAACTAAAGTTCACAGGCATTATTTGTACGCGGAGAGGTTTCTAGAAATGCGGGAATTAAGTTGAAATCATTAATCACTTGCTTTCTTTAAATACTTCTCCCATTGTTGCTCAACAGCAAATCTGGAAGGCTCGTCCCAGAGAAAAGTGATGTTCGACCAGGAAGGTACTTTAAAAATGTAGGCAGTGCCTTGAAATTCTCAGTTACACCGGAAGATTTCCTCTCAGCCATGATTAAAAATCGAGAAAGTGCTCAGATCTGGAAAATGGAAAATAGCGAAACGAAAGGTAACGTCAAACAAAACGAGATTGCTTTGTTGTCCCCTTTGACAGTAAGATGTGAACGCTGTTCGCTGTGTGCCTCTTGGAAAATGTAGTAAATACAGCGGCCAGAAATCAGCTGCTGCTAGAGATGGCGTGGTTGTTGTTTTCTCTCTGTGTGATGTTTTAAACATATATATGAATCGGACAGAATAAAGTCAGGGCGTCTGTTAGTCAACTGGACGGCCGAAAGGGTTCAAGCAAAGGACAACTTTTCTCTGCGATTAGCTGTTTTTATACTAGCAGTCTGACCCCTGAAACCCTTGACCTTTAAGACATGACTCTGTTCTATCTGAACATTCTCAATGCTAAAGGATTTTAAAAAAAACCTCCAGGGTTACTCCTCGTTCAGTCCACAGAAAATCTGTGCTCTGTCGCTGAAAAAAAAAAGTAACCGTGCAGTTAGGGTCGTCTTGTGTGCAATTGCTTTCATCTTACATAAGGTAGATAATCACAATGTTTGTTTTCAAGTCCCTGTTTTTATATTCAATGAGAAGTACGTGGATGTTGTGGGGAGAGGCGTATTTCCCATTTGTAATCAGAATGTGATCCAAAGATCCAAGACTCCTCAATGTACAGAATATCATCCATTGCGCTGGGCACCATTCTCCTCTTCAATTCGGCGACATTTGTATAGACCAGGCAGGCAGTTTTAATATTCGCTTGTGTGTTTTGCTTCCTGGTTTAGCTTACTTGTCTTTGAATGTTGTTTGATCAGTGATAGGGAAATAACGTGAGCTGGAGAGGCATTAAGGGAGAGACAGAGAGTGTGCCCGAGAGAGAGGGTAGAGAGAGAGAGAGAGAGAGAGAGAGAGAGAGAGAGAGAGAGAGAGAGAGAGAGAGAGAGAGAGAGAGAGAGAGAGAGAGAGAGAGAGAGAGAGAGAGAGAGAGAGAGAGAGAGAGAGAGAGAGAGAGAGGAGAGTAGAGAGAGAGAGAGAGAGGGTGAGAGAAAGAGAGAGAGAGAGCGAGAGAGAGAGAGAGAGAGAGAGAGAGAGAGAGAGAGAGAGAGCGAGGGAGAGAGAGAGAGAGAGAGAGAGAGAGAGAGAGAGAGAGAGAGAGAGAGAGAGAGAGAGAGAGAGAGAGAGAGGGGAAGAGAGAGAGAGAGAGAGAGAGAGAGAGAGAGAGAGAGAGAGAGAGAGAGAGAGAGAGAGGGAGAGAGAGAGAGAGAGAGAGAGGGATGGTATATTGTGTGGGAGGGGGAGAGAGAGGGGGGAGAGGGGTGAATGCGAGGAGGGAGGAGGGAGTCAGACTCATTAAAGGGGATCGATTTCAGGGGCTTGTTCTGGAGGAGAGAGAGAGAGGGAAAGACCGGGAGGAAGAAAGGGAGATGGAGTGAGAGAGGGAGAGAGAGAGAGAGAGGGGGAGAGAGAGAGGGAGAGAGAGAAGAGGGAGAGAGAGAGTGGGAGAGAGAGGAGAGAAAGACACAGAGCGAGAGAGGGAGAGAGAGGGGGGAGAGAGGGAGGATGAGGGATAGAGAAGATCGGAGGAGAGGAGAGAGAGAGAGATGTCCCCCATCACGATGAATTAGAGATTCACTATTGCTTATTATTTCCGAAGTGGACCCACAGAAGCTATAATTCAAACGATGTTTCCATAAAACTGGATATAAAACAAACGCCTGTCCTTCGCTATTCACCAAGCGGTTGTTGTTGGGAACATTTGAAAGAGAAGTCCAGTTTCTGTAACTTTATTAAATTCTGTAGCCGAACTGTTCAGCAAACATTGCCGTTTTATCTGGAACGCAGAGACACAAGTGAATGGTTGGAAATGGAAAAGTAATTCGCCATTGAATTTAGAAACCGATTGGAAATGGGTATTTAAAAATAGATACTGAAATGAATGATATTTTCTTTGTTGAGCCAGAAGTCCCCGCCCCTCGCTGCTTTTATTGATCAATGTACTGTAGTGGTTTTGTTGTAACCTGCTGTACATTATTCCCTATTGCTTAAGGCCTTAAATGTTTCTAACCACTATAGCAAGAATTAACATTCCGGATGAGATATTTGAGGATTATATCCCATCATTTTACCATGAGATCTGGTGCAAACAAAGGCGGAGCGCCAGGTGATAGTATAGACGATATCACATCGATTATTTTGAAACGTAGAACGAAATAATCCTCCGTGCCATTGTTGAGAATCCTCCCGCAATTTAGATCGCTGGCCTTCATTTCAAGAAGCACCCACAGAGCGAAAACTGAATGACAACGTTAGACAGAACTGTGTTAAATTGTATTCTCGGGGCATGTTTCTCACCAGGATTATAGAATTGTTTTAAATTGCTGCTCGTAGCAGGACCGTATAGATACCCCTCTGATAATAATAGATACTCTGACCCTGCATAGAGATTTGAAGCAAATAATGTCCATATCAGAATTGCGAATCATCTTTTTTTAAATAAAATAACCATCCGTTAACTGGTCGAGGTAATTTTCTTGCCTTCTGCAGCCAGCGGATAGTGGAAGTAATATATTCAGGGGAAGGAATGTATTTAGTAGTAATAAATATCGTTTGAAAAGTAATAAGAGAAACGACGGTGCGTCAGAGAAGCAGCCGAGAGGAGGTGAAATGGACAATGAGGGATAAGTTAGTCGGTCAACACGAGGAAACGTGGCGAAATGATTCAGGCTGAGTTAAGAGTTGCCCTGGGTTCCGCGGTCAAATTTGCAAGGACTAGATCACAAAGGTATCGTAAAAAAAAAAATAAAAATAAAAAAAAAAGTCGCACTTAGATTGTGAGTGCGACGAATTGTCTCCAAATAAGTCATCAGAATATCACTAGCATCTAGTTCCAGGTATGCAATGAATTCTCTGAGCCCCGTTTGCATTTTGTAACGGCAACCATTAAGAATGGACGAATACAACATTTGAGTACAAAAATAAAAGTGTGGATACATATGAAAGAATTTCTTTGCACTCCCCAATGGAAGGTCAGGCATCTCCTTGGAGTATGAATCTGAAAACCCCCCTTCCCCCCTCGGTCACGTGATTCATTAAATAATTAATGCAGCTGTTGCAGAATAGATATGTATTCGGCGGTAAATCGCCGGCACGGTCTCCCGGTGTCTGACGTGAAAATCTACTGTCCTTTTAAAAACAAGCCTATAACTAGAGAGAGAGAGGCTGAAATAAAAACAATTTGAGAGGAGAGTCACACCTTAGGCTGGATTATTGTAAGTACACAGCTGCACTGCCTCGTGTCTCTCTATGTAAATATTATGTGTGTTATTTAGACTGTCATAACATTTGACAAATAGTGCCTATCCTCCTATTTTTCAATTTTCCACGGTGGTATGTTTGTTTATTTCCCCGTTTTCATTGATTTTTTTTTTTTTTTTGTGGGAATGTTTTTTTTTCCTTCTTCTGGCTTTCTTGATTTATTGCGAAATATGTCAGCAGCACTATGGATGCCATTGTGTGTAAGCTGTGTGTTGTTTATGTTCGGCTGTGTGATAAATCATGCTCTTTTGAGAATGATGTGCAAGTGATGATATTCAGGAATGGGGAAGGTTGGAATCCTCTCCCCAGAGTTGATTATTGCTGGCCATTTGTAGCAATAGATCAGAGGATAATATGAAAGCTATAGCTGGAGGTCTTGAATTACAGCATCCGTGATTACCAATTATGGATAGTTTGTATGAATTTCTTTTTTAAAAACACAACCCCTTATTGCACTAAGAGCCCAGTAAAGGAGGTGCTTTGGGTGACCACAAATGAATTGCAGAACCCAATTTTGTAAATGAGCACAGACTAAGAGACTTCCACAACACCCAGCGCCTTTCATTCCGTGGTTGGACGCCAGCCAGTCAAGTTGAAGCCATTAATAGCAGCGTAACATTTAACACCGGTCGTTAGTGCAAACCTTTATGTAGTAAAATTAGAATAACTCAATGAATATTAAATATTAATGGTTGCAACAGGCAAGGAACATCAGTGCTGAAACCCGCGCGTGTGTCTGAAAATATCACTATCTGTCAACTGAATGGCAATATTTCTCTTATTGAGGGATATTTAATGATGGGTTTTTTTTAATTATGATGATCTGAAGTGTCCATAATTGTTTGTTTTGACAATTACGCAGGACTCTTGGTTGTCTGTGCCCATTGTGTCTGCTGCTTCAACGAAATTAAAATAAAAAAACAAATTCATTTTCCACTGTTCAATTGTTTAATGTACAGGAGCTGAAGTCAATGACAGACAATAACTATGTGGGGGCAAATCCATATGCTTTGAATAAATGGAGAGTTTGGTTATGATTTAGTGGAGCATACATAACATACGTTGTCTGTGTTTTATTCTCTACTTCAACCCCCCCCCCCCCCACACACACACATACACACACACACACACCACACACATATTTTCTCTCCAACACATAAACATATTTATACATGTAAACATTTACACATAGATACAGGTAAAGCCCATTTTTTTTACAAACCAGGATACATAATATGCAACTCCGCTCTCTGGATAATACTGTTTAAGAGTTTAAGAAGGAACTGCAGATGCTGGAAAATCGAAGGCACACAGGAAAATGCTGGAGAAACTCAGTGGGTGCAGCAGCATCGATGGAGCGAAGGAAATAGGCAACGTTTCGGGCCGAAACCCGGAAGGGTTTCGGCCCGAAACGTTGCCTATTTCCTATAGTGAAAGATTGTTCAACTCTTTGCATGGAGCGGAGGACGTTGCCTATTTCCTTCGCTCCATAGATGCTGCCGCACCCGCTGAGTTTCTCCAGCATGTTTTTTGTGTGTGTGCCTCTGGATAACACTTATGAGTATGTACATAAGGAAACAAAAAAAACCCGAAAATAGTTGCTCTATGATGGACAGGCCTTCAGAATGTCGGCGTCTCCCCATTTGGCAAAAAAAAAACAAAAAAAAAAACAGGCTCCTGAGAAAATAAAGAGGGGAGAGACATTAGTAAATCGATATTGAAACACAATTGGATATTGCTTAGGTTCCATAGCGAAGACGTGTAAATGTCTTTGCAAGCTTGACCCCGGATTCAATTGAGGCTATATTAGTTGATAACTCCGAGCCCCCAAAATGGAAAAATAAAATAACGTGACTTGGTGCCCTCAACACACGAATGGCACAATGTTCGTTCACAAGCGCTGAGAGCGATGCTGGGAAGGGAAGCTACGCTTTGATATTCTGAAATGATCAAGGATTCAAGGCCGTTCTATTAATAAAGTTGTTAGACCGTTCCTCACTTCGGCTAGCGACCCCGACATTGCTCTGTCGATTTAACTAGGTAAATGCCCCTCCTAAAAGCTTTGTTAGCATTTCTGCGAGTAGCGATAGGGGAGGGGGGGGGGGGGAGACAGTAACACCAATACATTTGAACAATCCCAACACGCAGATGACATTACTATTGCTGAACAAAGACTTGCCAATATATTGACCAATATTTTTGCCTTTAGATGTTGTTGCATTGTTTATTGACGCGTCTGCGAATTCCTTCCACAGATCACATGTCACTCTTTGAGAGAGCAACAAACTCGAAGGGAAATTGTTTTAAAAATGTAATTCCGGACTCCTCTCTCTCCCATTGCCTCTACCGGTAATTGGCTGAATTTGTGAAATAGTTTTATCATTGTGTTTCTTGAATATCTTGCTCCCTTTATTCAAGCCGTCCGCCAGGGGGTTAATACTATTGAAATGAACGGATAATTTAAGTAAAAGCATTTTAATGAATCCCTGACGTATCAGGGAGTGCAACAAAGAAAAAGTCCCTATACATCTGGAGAGGTAACTGTAGCTCTCATCCGATGATTACTTAATGTACACTTAATTATCCCCCGCAGAATAAATCATGCGTTTTTGACTTTAATATACTTAACTGGGCTGTGCCCGCCTATTTGATGAAAAGTTAGGGTTTTTTTTTTTAATCTGGGAGAACTGTATCGCAACCATGGGCACCCTGCAAATATTGGCAAGGGTGACATTAGATGTGTATATGGCAATAACTAAGTAGCAATATGAACCGCCAGTTAGAATAGACACACTTGTAATCCTTGAACGCGCCGCCGTTTATGTATCACAACTGCTGATAGAGAAACCTAACCCTTGTCCACGAATATCACGGCAACATTATATTCAATTGATACCATTTTAACGGGTGGAGCAGTGGAGACCAGATGATGGGATCACAAATGTTAGAATGCGGGTCCAATTCCGTTGCTAGTTCTTTTTTTAAATTTAAAGTTTGTGTTATTTGTCAGCAGAGTAGCTCGTATTTGTAAAAAAAAAAAAAAAAAATCTCAGACAATGTTACCCTCATCGTAAACTCACACGTGGTTAAAAAAAAAAAAGGCTCGTCAAAGATTGTGCATTTTGGGCTGCCCTGTGGTGTGACTGGCTCTCCAAGCCGTGCTGTTCCAGCGCATCTCAATAACCTATCAAATTAGCTCCAGTAAAGACAAGGCAATCAATTATATCGGCGCGGCTCTGCGCTCCCTAGACCCAGCTATTAGAAAAGTGAAAATGCAATAACTCTAACCCCTCACCTCTCTCTGATAACAACAAACGAAACTAATTTTCAGATATAATTCACTTGAATGGTAATATTTCTCCTGTAACGCCGGCGGTGTGTGTGTGTGTTTTGTTGTTCAACGAGGGCTTCATTTCGCCCAGAAGACAATATTTGTTTCCATATTTTCTGTGCACCCCCCCCCCCTCCTCCCTCCCCCCTCCTCCCCCCCCCCCCCCCCCCCCCCCCTCCCCCCCCCCCCCCCCCCCCCCCCCCCCCCCCCCCCCCCCCCCCCCCCCCCCCCCCCCCCCCACCCACCCACCCCCACACCCCCCCCCCCCCCCACCCCCACCCCCCCCCCCCCCCCCGTTTCACAGTCCACAGAGATTTGAGGTTTATTTGGTTGAAAACAGTGATATTAACCATTTTTTAAATCACATTGACTTTGTTAGGGAATTTATATGGTCCAACTCAAAGATGTATTCAGTGGCTAACAATGTCTGTGTTTAACTCCCTCTGACTTCCTCGCTGTCCATCCCTCATTCCTCTTCATTCTTCTCCTCCTCTATGCGTCTTCCTTCTCCCCCCCCCCCCCCCCCCCTTTAATTCTCTTTTCTCACTTTTATATTTATATTTAGCTTGGTCGGTATGTAAGTGAAGGAACTCGGCGAAGGTCCCTGTGAAAACCGCTGACTCATTTGACAATAATATCCAGAATCCACCCAGTCCCCAGTAGATACGCCAACTCACGGTCTTATTTTGCCTTCCTTTTACAAGTTTGTCATCTTCGTTTGTCTTCGTTGCCAGCGGCCGATTTAAAAAAAAAAAATCTCGTTGAATTTATAGCAGGATATTATTTTTTAATTTTCTTTTTCGACATCACAAAACGGATTAATCCTCTGCAGTGGTCAAACGTCGAGGTTTTGTTGATCGGCCAGTTGCAGGTGGAATTTGCTATTCATCCGGCGAACCAATACTTCTTCCTGTGACTCTCTTGAGATTTTCCCAAATGTTTCTTTAGAGACAAATCCACGTTTTCTGCCCCCGAGGCAGGGGTGGGTGTAGGCACGGGGCGCGGTGAGGCGGTGGAGGTGATGTAGCTAAGCTAAGCCCCGTCATCTATGAGCAGACATCAAATTCATGGATCACTTTCCAAGTTCCATGCTAAAGATCCAATAGGTAAACGAGCCAAAAAAAACCCCGCCGTTTGACCGTTTTCCATCTGCAATTCCTCATCAATTCCAGTGTCGATGTAATTAGTGGTCGCTGCCTGACCCGAGTGAAAGAGAGAGAGAGAGAGAGAGAGGAGGAGAGGGAGAGAGAGAGAGAGAGAGAGGGTGAGGGAGGGAGAGAGAGAGAGAGAGAGAGAGAGAGAGAGAGAGAGAGAGAGAGAGAGAGAGAGAGAGAGAGAGAGAGAGAGAGAGAGAGGGGGAGAGAGAGAGAGAGAGAGAGAGAGAGAGAGAGAGAGAGAGAGAGGAGAGAGAGAGGGAGAGAGGGAGAGAGGGAGAGAGAGAGAGGGAGGGGAGGGGGGAGAGAGAGAGAGAGAGAGAGAGAGAGAGAGAGAGAGAGAGAGAGAGAGAGAGAGAGAGCGAGAGAGGAGAGAGAGGGGAGAGAGAGAGAGAGAGGGAGAGAGAGGGGAGAGAGAGAGGGAGAGGGAGAGGAGGGTGGGGGGGAGAGGGAGAGGGGGGTGGTGGGAGAGGGGGGGCGTGGGAGAGGGGGGGGGGGGGGGGGGGGGGGGCGGGATAGTTTCCATGAACTATTGGTGACTTTTTTTGTGTATAACAGATTATCGCGGTTTCTCTCTCACCCCCACCCGTCCCTCCCCTCAAAAAGTGCAGATTTCTTCAAAAACCCACTTTCCTCCCCAAACTTCCGATAGATCTTACGAACAGTTAAAAACGTTTGTTTTGAGTTTACCTTTGATGGTTCTTGACACCTCTGAGATCGGAGAAGAGGCTTCAAAAGCATTTTAGATAGCGTGTTATCCTCAAGATGAATGCAAACATGATTTATGACCCGAGTAAAGAGTATGTAACTATTGTACTCGTGACTTTTTAAAGTCCCATAGCATTTTCTTCCACTGGAAGCTCAATTCCCCGCCTTTTTAATTGAAACTTTGAAAGAGGAAAACATACTATGGACCACTTATATAAAAAAAAAATTTTGAACACATCACATATTTATTTTTATTCCATCTGGAAGCAATTTCCCTTTTTCACCGAAGACTATTCAGGTCATAGTCATCATTGTTTTTAGAATGCAACAGAATTGTTGGTTGTCACTGGCAAAAGGCGCGCTTCCTTAAAACAAGAATGACAAAAAGTCGCCCCTTGTTGTCTAATTCACGGGCGTACAGCATTTTGTTAAACGGAAAAATGGTTTACCAGCCTTCCATTTCCTCGGGCGTTTGTTGCCAGCTAGACGAGCAGCGATAAGGTGGAATTTGATGTTAGTAGAAAATTGCTCTGCATTAAATTCCTCTCCCCTCTTCGCAACAAATCATTTTATACGTTGAGGGCAGGCAGCCTCCAGCAAAATGAAAATGTAGGCAGCGTTTGATACGCGAGGGAAGGTAGTTTGAACTGCAGGCGTTAGAATTGATCTAGAAATAATCAAATTGAATTTTATCGTTTTTGGCTCATAAGCAATTCTAACTGTTTCACAACGCAGGACATTTTCTAGCGTGGAAATTCCCCGAAATTGGAAAACCCGCGTTGTCTTTGGCTAGATTTTTTTTGCCTATGAAATGCCAACGCAGAGAAGTATTCTTAAGGTCAGACCGAAATACTCCTCTTGCGAGACAAGCTTTATATTCGTTATTAAATATTAACTCCTTCGCGCTGCTCAGTTTGACAAACATTTCCAGCAACTTAAGGAGAGAGTTTGTCACTGCAAGTCCGTTTGGGTTGGTAGATCAAAGATCTTGTGTTCTGGTTGTACAGTAAACTTATTGATCGGTCTATGACCCACCGAGACGTTCTCAACCCCCCTCTCCCCCCACCCCCCCGAAAAAGAAAACAGCTTTCCCGTTAACTGAACCCAATACCTTTATTCGGGACACATTATGTCGAGGTTCCCGTTAACTCCAGGGCTCTTTGCAAAGTAGAGGCTGCAGTTAAAGTGGCAGAGGCACAAACTGCCTGGGAGCACGTCACTGAGTCACAGGTCAAATGGCACATTCAACACAAGTTATGCATTAATAGGTCAGATGAAAAGGTACATTTGGAACCGTGCCAATGTACATCAAGTCACATGGTCTACAGAGTTGATATTCACCATCATGGGGAGAAAATGTTTCAATGCTTCATTCTTTTGATGAAGATTTTTTTTAAACACATTTTTTTAAACAATACGGTCCCAAATTAAATGCCTAACTTGTCCCAGTGCCTATAAAACATTAACACGCTGTAACTTCAAAGTTGTTAGTAATCTCATCAAGTGGTGCATATTCACAAAGCTGAGAGTCCGATACATATTACTTAATCGAGCTGGAATAGATGTTGCACAAACTACACGAGTTCCAGAAGTTACTGTGTGATTTATGCTAACATAAATCTGCTTTTATCCGGCTAAAAGGTTAAATGTAACCATTATGGGCTAATCAGACTTCCTTGAATCAGAAACCTGTTGCTTATTTTGTATCGGGACTAGGACCACTTTGCTGTGGAGCGGGGACTGCTGTGAACTAATTCCTTGCTTGTTAAGAATAAATAAGGCGTTTAGTTTTGCAGTCATTATTCTCTAGGCGTGGGTGTAAACCAGGCCCACCACCACAGACGATCTACAAGGCAGAGTGGGATGGGGAGGGGAGGGGGGGCGTTATCGCATTTAATCGAAATCAGGCAGAGGTTGGCTCCAAAATCTAACTCTGGTTAACTTTTGCAGAGAAAGCTGGCGATAGAGAGAAAGGGAGAGAGAGAGAGAGAGAGAGAGAGGGGGGGGGGGGGGGAGGGAGAGGGGGGGAGGGAGGGAGAGGGGGAGAGAGAGAGAGAGAGAGGGAGAGAGAGAGAGAGAGAGAGAGGGAGAGAGAGAGAGAGAGAGAGAGAGAGAGAGAGAGAGAAGGAGAGAGAGAGAGGAGAGAGAGGAGAGCGGGGAGAGAGAGAGAGAGAGAGAGGAGAGAGAGAGGGGAGAGAGAGGAGAGAGAGAGGGGAGAGAGATAGAGAGAGAGAGTGGAGAGAAAGAGAGAGAGGGAGGTGGGAGAGAGAGAGAGAGAGAGAGAGAGCGAGGGAGAGAGAGAGAGAAGAGGTTGGAGAGAGACGAGGAGAGAGTGGAGAGGAGAGATAGGGAGGAAGAGAGGAGAGAGAGAGAGAGAGAGAGAGAGAGAGAGAGAGAGAGAGGAGAGAGAGAGAGAGAGAGAGAGAGAGGAGAGAGAGGAGAGGAGAGCGAGAGAGAGAGATGAGAGAGAGAGAGAGAGAGAGAGAGAAGGGAAAAAGTTGTCCAACTTCCTTCCTCT